>NC_092239.1:14020819-14023319 GCF_036320965.1 Panulirus ornatus
GTTATACTCGATCGAAGGAGACATGTTGTAGGACTATCACCCGAGGGATGCGCACACAGAGAGGATCGATCGAGGAAGCTGTATTTTTAACGCGCTCTTCACCTGGTAGACTGGCGTTCCCCGGGAGCCAGCGCGGAGGGATGGTCGGTCGTCTCAGAGGAGGAGGGGCAGCCACAGGTGGCGCTGAGGGAGGGAACCTGGGTTACCAGACACCTGATACAAACTACAGCACGACTTACGAGTGTCAGGGATATGGGATGCAGAGTGTCGCGATGGAATATCATCGAAGACGTGAACGCTAATGTAAACTGCGGAAAATAGACCAATTCTGATGCATTTTCAGGAATGTAAAACCCCCCATAACAAAAGTATCCCCCCAAAAGACAAAAAGAATCTGTTCATCTCGTTTCAATTCGACTGTTTCATGAAGTAACACAATATAGATAGGAATGATCTTAACTCGCATCAGGATTTCCTGGACGTAGATACAGGAGTAACACTGTATTTCAATATGGAAACAAGAAAAACCTGGATTAAGATCATAAACAAGGGTCAAACCCGCATTGAAGCCATGGGCCATACAGACGGATCGTATATGGTGTTAAGACTATCCTTAACACCTGAAGAAGGTGTTAAAGATTTATCATCACGATGGGTTTCGACCCTGGCAGGTGATAGGTCGAAAGCCCAAGTAAGTAACCAATCAACCAACCAACCAAACAGTAAAAGCCAAGAGCAATATATGCGGTAAGAGCAGTGCGTGTGTGTGTGTGTGTGTGTGTGTGTGTGTGTGTATAGTCTTAGAATGATCTTAAAACGGTGGTCAAGGCTCTTCAACTGGTGGTTGACGCCGACGGGCTTAACTACCCTGGCAGTCGATTGGCATGAAGCCCAAACACTCAAACCTCAAGTCCATCAAACTTGACACTGCACGTGAGGACGAGACGAAGAATGACAGCAGAGGATGTAGGAGGAGTCAGGGATACTCACTGTAACAGATGATTGGCTGGAGAATGTAGGAGGAGTCAGAGATACTCACTGTAACAGATGATTGGCTGGAGAATGTAGGAGGAGTTAGGGATACTCACTGTAAAAGATGATTGGCTGGAGACACTATGCGAAACAAAACTACAGCACTTTACTGTAACTGTTTTCAGAGTAGGGTGATGCGAGTGGAACACCTGTTTGGAATCATTGATTTCACAGATTTAAGGCAAGTACAGCAGCAGATACAGGGGAGAGAAGAAACTCTATGTAACATGTGTTTCAGTAATAAATATTATCATTACATTAGACGTCAGAACAAAACAGATGAACTATAAGAAATCACTTTACGAAATCTAGAGATGACAAAAAATCACTGCAACAAATGTAGAATTGAGAAATCACTGCAATAGACGCAGAATTAAAACAGGATACTGCTACAGATTTAGAATCAAAAGATGATCACTGCAAGAGATGTACAGTGAGAAAAAATATCACTGCAACAGATACATGAATAAGAAGCTCGTCACAATACCAAATGAAATGGCGAGAAATAATGTAAAGATATGTTTCCTTCAGAACCTACAGACGGATCTTTTACCACGGACATCCAGGAAGGTCATTTACCACAAACATCCACTGGAATCTCCTCCAGGAAGGTCATTTACCACTAACCTCCACTGGAACCTCCTCCAGGAAGGTCATTTACCACTAACATCCACTGGAATATCCTCTAAGAAGGTCATTTACCACTAACATCCACTGGAACCTCCTCCAGGAAGGTCATTTACCACTAACATCCACTGGAATATCCTCTAAGAAGGTCATTTACCACTAACATCCACTGGAACCTCCTCCAGGAAGAACATTCACCACTCCATTCCAAGGCTTCTGGATCTCAACAGGAACTGAGGCCAGAACTTAAGAAAAACCTGAAATGTGTCAAACTTCTGGACGTGAGACCAGTTCCTGGTAGCCCACGAGAGGCCTGAAGAGGAAGAGGAAGAAGAAGAAGAAGAAGATGACATCCAAACGTGAAAGAATTGCAGGCAGTGTTGTTCGAGGTATTTTGTGAACCAGCCAAGGGTTCTGCTGACGTCAACTCTGATGTAGTTTTATTTTACGAAATTGCATTCCTTCCCGAGAGAGAGAGAGAGAGAGAGAGAGAGAGAGAGAGAGAGAGAGAGAGAGAGAGAGAGAGAGAGAGAGAGAGAGAGAGAGAGAGAGAGAGAGAGAGAGAGAGAGAGAGAGAGAGAGACCCCATACTCAAAGTCAATTCAAAACATTATACCATGCGTGGGAAAAATGATTTACTACGCATGTTAATAGTCGATTTGAATGAGGAAAAGCTACATCTTTAACAGTCACTCCGTCCACACTAGTAAAACGAATCAAGTCACGTCCTTTGGTGGAAAGGATATCAGCTGACTGGTCGTAAACAAAGAGCTTTGATGAATGGTCAAGCCTCAGAAAGGTTAGACGTAACAAGTGGAGTGCCACAAGGATCAGTCTTGGG
>NC_092239.1:14025819-14028319 GCF_036320965.1 Panulirus ornatus
AAAAAAGGCGTCAATAGAGTCCCACTGTAAAACAGCTTAAGGACGGAGAAGAGCCACTGTGACTACCACTGGTGTATATGCGAGAGTAATACAGCGACAGTGTACCACGTGACCTCTTGCGTGTCACTAGAGGCATCAAAATAAAACGTAAGGGGGGATGACTCACTTCCCCCGCTGGTCCAAGTGGTGTGTGTGTGTGTGTGTGTGTGTGTGTGTGTGTGTGTGTGTGCCTGGCTTAAATTGGCCCTCGGGAAAGCCCTGTTTGTATCAGATATGGTGCGGTGGGGGTTGTAAGGGCTCTCAGCAAGTGCAAATGGGAGGGTTGCAGACGTACGCTGATTGGATGAGGGGCGTTGTGTCTTGTTAGATACAGTGTAATCATATAGAGGGTATTGTAATGATATACGATACATTTGCATCTATTATTATTGTTATTTTGCTTTGTCGCTGTCTCCCGCGTTTGCGAGGTAGCGCAAGGAAACAGACGAAAGAATGGCCCAACCCACCCACATACACATGTATATACATACACGTCCACACACGCAAATATACATACCTATACATCTCAATGTACACATATATATACACACACAGACATATACATATATACACATGTACATAATTCATACTGTCTGACCTTATTCAGTCCCATCGCCACCTCGCCACACATGGAATAACAACCCCCTCCCCCCTCATGTGTGCGAGGTAGCGCTAGGAAAAGACAACAAGGCCTCATTTGTTCACACTCAGTCTCTAGCTGTCATGTAATAATGCACCGAAACCACAGCTCCCTTTCCACATCCAGGCCCCACACAACTTTCCATGGTTTACCCCAGACGCTTCACATGCCCTGGTTCAATCCACTGACAGCACGTCGACCCCGGTATACCACATCGTTCCAATTCACTCTATTCCTTGCACGCCTTTCACCCTCCTGCATGTTCAGACCCCGATCACTCAAAATCTTTTTCACTCCATCTTTCCACCTCCAATTTGGTCTCCCACTTCTCCTCGTTCCCTCCACATCTGACACATATATCCTCTTGGTCAATCTTTCCTCACTCATTCTCTCCATGTGCCTAAACCATTTCAAAACACCCTCTTCTGCTCTCTCAATCACACTCTTTTTGTTACCACAAATCTCTCTTACCCTTACATTACTTACTCGATCAAACCACCTCACACCACACATTGTCCTCAAACATCTCATTTCCAGCACATCCACCCTCCTGCGCACAACTCTATCCATAGCCCACGCCTCGCAACCACACAACATTGTTGGAACCACTATTCCTTCAAACATAGCCATTTTTGCTTTCCGAGATAATGTTCTCGACTTCCACACATTCTTCAAGGCTCCCAGAATTTTCGCCATCTCCCCCACCCTATGATTCACTTCCGCTTCCATGGTTTCATCCGCTGCCAAATCCACTCCCAGATATCTAAAACACTTCACTTCCTCCAGTTTTTCTCCATTCAAACTTACCTCCCAACTGACTTGACCCTCAACCCTACTGTACCTAATAACCTTGCTCTTATTCACATTTACTCTCAACTTTCTTCTTTCACACACTTTACCAAACTCAGTCACCAGCTTCTGCAGTTTCTCACATGAATCAGCCACCAGCGGTGTATCATCAGCGAACTGACTCACTTCCCAAGCTCTCTCATCCACAACAGACTGCATACTTATATATATATATATATATATATACATATATATATATATATATATGTATATATATATATATATATATATATATATATATATATATATATATATATATATATATATATATATATATATATATACACTCAGGCGAAGACAGACACTCCGACGCATACAGATACATAGTTACAAGGATGTGGTATAAGGCAATTAGATGAAAGTACATACATACGCATAGCGCGTGTGTGTGTGTGTGTGTTTGTGTGTGTGTGTGTGTGTGTGTGTGTGTGTGTGTGTGTGTGTACGCACATAGTAGTAAAGACAATGTACGTAAAAGAAAATCAAGAGATGGAATAACACAAGTGTAACACACAAATAGTAGTCACATATATACATATATGAGAGGCTGGTCTACATTATAGTATCAGTATTGAATTTCACTAAAGGAAGTCAAAAAGAAAAAAAAAAAAGAAGACTTGAGAGTGATAATCAGCAATGCTCTGGAAAACGTAAAATGCTGCTTAGCTCTGCGTAAAATAAAGCAAACAAAATGATGAGTTTCACAGCCAGGAATACATACTCTGCAGAACTACAACTGCAACACACTTTACAACTCTCTCGACCGAACACCATCGGTAGAACGCTGTCCAATTCTAAGTCCCCAGACTTGAATGATGACGAAGGAAAAAAATAAAAAAAGAGTAAAACAAATACAAAGAAGAACAACAAGACTAACAGACACGACATGCGAATCGTAGGCGTTCTATTCTGTTGCGACAGACGCTTGTAGAGAGTGAACTCTCTCACTCGATTTTTGCCTGGCGAACGCAA
>NC_092239.1:14033319-14045819 GCF_036320965.1 Panulirus ornatus
ATGAGATTGCCATTCGCTCAAAACACTTAGAAAAATGACGTGTTGAAAGTAAGACTGAAGTCGGCCGATGATAGATTTTTACAGAGTATATTCATTTGACCTTTGACCGCACAGAAGCCTTGAAAAGACATGAATAAATAATAATGTATCTGGGTGTATTGAACCTTGGGACATGCCTACCAGATTTCACGTCAGTCGACCCGAAAGTAAAGGAACAGAATCATGTTATTCAGAGTTTGAGAAGAAAAACGAAATTAAGAAATTGGGAATAATGTCACCCTCCTTCTGGAGGGACAGAGAAGAAGCTAAACCAGCGACCACAGATCGTCACAGTAAATACGTTAAGAAACTCAAAAAGTATATCGGAGTATACTTAGTTCTAGTATGGCGCTCCCGGACTCCGCCCGCACAAGTGGTAATGCTGCGAGTGAAAAGTCGCCCTCGACAAGGTCGTATCATCGTCCGTGGACGAAATGGAGAACAGATTCCTTCATGGACTTATCATTCTTAAAGGAATCCATCCTTTCCCAGCAACTGGATGTAGCGCAGCCCCAAAGCTGGTGCAGCATAAAAAGAGAAAGTCGTTCTGGGGTGATCTATAACAACAACATCTGTAGCATTTTGAGCTAAATATCTTTTTCTCAATAAGTGTGTCGAAGAACATTTACATGGACGGTATAAACCAGAAGTACCGAGCTTTGCAAGTACTGCACATCTTATCATAATGTGTAGAAAGACATTTGAAACGTGTCTTTCGAGGGTAATAACCATCTCAAGACCTCACCTTAAACTCTCATCAAAACCAGTTTTCGGCAATGCTCAGCTAAGCGAAGGAAGATGAGTTAATAAGTATTCTGGGTGGTGGCGGAAATGTCTGGGCGGGGCGCACACCGTCGGTAGAGAGGAGCAGCGATAGTGGGGAAGAACTCCCACACAACGTAGGGGGCATTCTGGCCGACTTGGAGGCGTCGCACACCTCAATCCAGAAAATTAAATGAAGGGACGCGTTAATCATCTCTTAGTTTTGCTCACGATGTCGCATAGGAAGGAAATCCTCACATGCCTTCTACTACTGCGCATATATATATCGAAAGCAGTAGTGCATATATATATATATATATATATATATATATATATATATATATATATATATATATATATATATATATATATATATATATATAACTTCACGTCTTAGTAGGTCAGAGTCGATCATGCGCACTGGGAAGGCTCTTAAGAAAAGCTCTAACAGCCAACACACACACACACACACACACACACACTCACACTCACACACACACACACACACTCACACTCACACACACACACACACACACACATATCATACGAGAGAGACATTCAGAGTCAGCGTTGACAAATGGAGGCATTTTCCACGCGTCTTCCTCCCAGATAGTAATCTCTGACGCGGCCATTTTCTGGTCCATAGGACGGACGAAAGCTTCGGCCGGGCGCTACTTCAGTGACTGTACCCCCCCAATCTTCAGGGGGAGGGAAGCCATTCTCCTGCGCGTTTAGAGTCAGTTTGATGACCGCCAGTGACAGTGTCGGAGGCATAAAGTGGCTATCTTTAAGCCTGGTATTAATTCGACTTCTATTTCGAGACGCGGGAAACTGAGTAGGATGTCTCTCTCTCTCTCTCTCTCTCTCTCTCTCTCTCTCTCTCTCTCTCTCTCTCTTGCATGTCGCCTAACAAGCATCTGTGATGGAAATTTTTCGAAAGGAGGGGAAAAAAAAAACAAGAATTCAGGGAAATTTCAGGAAGATGTCGACAATCAAGTAGGGAGAGAGAGAGAGAGAGAGAGAGAGAGAGAGAGAGAGAGAGAGAGAGAGAGAGAGAGAGAGTATGATGCAATCTAACTGGAGCGATTGTTGTCAAGAGTCAGGACTGCCAACGCTGGCTGGGGGGGCGACTATGAATTTAGCAACACCGCAGGGAGAAGGGGAGGGGGGAGGAGGAGGAGGATGGGGGGGGATGAATATTGAGGATGATGTTATTTTGGGTAAATGGTTCCTTGTCTCGAGTTACGTGCCCGTGTCTCGTGTTGCGTGCTCCTTCTTCGGGTTACGTGCCCCTGTCTCGTGTTGCGTGCTCCTTCCTCGAGTTACGTGCCCGTCTCGCGTGCTCTTTCCTCAAGTGACGTGCCTCTGTCTCGAGTGATGTGCCTCTGTCTCGAGTTGCGTCTGTGTCTCGTGTTGCGTGCTCCGTTCTCGAGTTACGTGCCTCTTTCTCGCGCGCTCTTTCCTCGAGTGACGTTGCTCTGTCCCGAGTTGTGTGCTCCCGTCTAAAGTTACGTTCCTCTGACAGAAGTTACGCTCCTTCTGTCTCGAGTTACGTGCTCATGTACGACGTTACGTGCCCCCTGTCTGGAGTTACGTGCTCCTGTCTCGGGTCTATACGTAGCTCTGTTTCCACTCCTTATTTCCTTCCATATTCCAATCTGTGTTTCTGTCTCTTCCTTATACCATTTCACAGGCGAAATCTCGTCTTAGGCGCTGTCTCTTCCTCCGTCTACCTCCCCCCCCCCCCCTCTCTCTCTCTCTCTCTCTCTCTCTCTCTCTCTCTCTCTCTCTCTCTCACCCACCGTGTTGCCCCAAGCAGCGGCGGGAGCTCAAGCGCCCAAGACAGCCACCCTTGTGGCTCGCCTTTCTCCTCCCTCACCCACCCCCAACTCAACGTCAGTGTCATGGTCTACGTCTCTGGTGCGGCCAGCGGGACAGACAGACATCTGATTCTCCCTCTCGCGCTTCACGTAACGAGAAAAATAGAACGATTGATTTTTTTGTATCTCCGTATCTAAAACACATGTATCAATTGCGTAAGTAAACTGTAAATGCAAAAGTGAAACTACGGAAATAAATCCAAACAAGGATTAGATCCTGTTTCCTGAGGGAAGAAAGGAAGTGGATCCGAGCGTACGACAGAGGATTGGGTCCTATCTCATTCATTTGTTTAACGTCAAGAGCTTGTGCTCGGAGTTGCCTGCCAAACCTCTTATAGCACGGCGGGAAGACCTGTTGCCGACCCCTCCGCTCTCGAGACTCCTCACCTAACCTGAATGCTTTTTTTGTCTCCTTTTCAACGTGTCCCTTGGGCGGTCAGAGTGCAATATATATATATATATATATATATATATATATATATATATATATATATATATATATATGTATATATATATATATATATATATATATATATATATATATATATATATATATATATATATATATATATATATATATACACACCAGCTTGAGCCAGTTTCATCGAGTTGGTTCACCTGCTCAAACGAGAAGAAATACTCCAGGTTTAAGGTGGTTTCGGCTGAACACGACCCATCAAATCGACCAAGAAATATCTGAATGGAATTTGCGGTTTTTTTTTTTGGTTGTTATCAGGCATATACTTTTTCGCACGTGCAGAACATCAGACATTACAGAGCGCGAGTCTAGTTCACTGGAATTTTGCTGGTGTTATGAATTCTTATCGCTTTTTTTTCTTTTCTCCAACTTCTGACCTCCTTCAAAATCTTGAAGGTGAACTAGTACATAGCATGGGAGTTACTGCTTGTGGTTTCAGCACTAGTAGTGTGACCCCCACACCCATCCTCCCACACACACACTGGTATGATGACCTGACCCTCGACCTAATCAGGTCAAATGGCAGGTCATTATACCCAAGGGTCGAACTGCCGTATTCAAAGGTTGTGTAGTCATGTTCACACGTTGACATTTCTTTTGATCTGAATCATTTTACTTTCATGTCAACACACACACCCACACACACACACACACACACACACACACACATATGGTATATATGGTACACATGGTATATATGCGAGGTTAAGAGACGGAGCAACACGAATATAGACCTCTCTCCCCATACCACATACACCACAATCACAAGCAGTAATAACTAGGTACTAGGGTGTAGACACCCACCAACCTGGGGCATGTACTAGGCATCGGGAGGGTTCAGCGATGACGGCGCAATGACCCAGACCTACGGTAGGTGTCACGTTCCTCTACATGGCCAAGGTTTCTTATCTTACTTCACTCTGCCTCACATGCACGTGGGATGCTGACGCTCTGGACACACACACACACACATACGAAATTCCAACACGAGTGCAATTTACAGAAACTTTCCTTTCTGCGAATTCCAAATTTTTGCACCAAAGAATATGCGCTGATTGCCGTATTTTTATCTTCGCTCCACCAGACAACCTCTGGTGCAGAACGCGCCCGCTGCTCCATCCACAGCCACTACCTAACCCTCCCCCCAGACCACCGCCCTCCCCTGTTGTGACTGGTAATTACATCTGCTTATTTACTACCCCCCCAAAATACCTCCGTGACGTCAGTTGACCTTCGTACACCCCCCTCGTGAAACTCAGTGGGGGGGGGGGGGGGGGTAAGAAGGGGGATTGGGGGGGGTGAACATCGGTTACATACACAAAATGATGTAAACAGCTTGCGACTTGTAGAACCCATTTACACAGCGAGAGTGCACCTACGTGGGTCTTAGAATTATTTCGAACACCTGACGAAAGGTTCAAGATATATATATACTTATAGGAATATATATATATATATATATATATATATATATATATATATATATATATATATATATATATATATATATATATATATATATATGGGTACCTGAGCCAGGTACCCATTCTATCGACTAACCCCTGGGGATGGATGAACAGCTGGGTTGACTGTGGGACCGACTGCCTCCACCAGGATTCGAACGTATGCGCTCGCCCCCGGGCATAGGTAAGGGGGCCGAGGTTGACGGGCGGAGGAGGGGATGACCGACGAAGGGTGAGGACTAACGGGTGAAGAGTCATGGGTGAAGGGTGACGGATGAGGAGGGTGTTGGGTGTGGAGTGACGGGTGACGGGAGGAGGGGTAGGAGGGTTGGTTTGTGAGGCTACGAGGGTAGATGTAAAAGGGGGAGGTGAGGTGTCAGAAGTGACGACGACAGGTGCAGAATGAAACGCGATGACTCCTCCTCCTCCTCCTCCATCATGTCTTGCGGGATCCAACCATCGAACTTCTCATCCCTCACTCACCTGTCTTATCAACAGAGCCGTCGCGAGACTAGACAAGAATTAGAGAATTTACTGTGACCAAGACCATTTTGGAACTTCTGGGGGTGGTAGGTACCCGGCACAGCACGCTCACCTTGTGGTAGTCGAAGACAGACGAAGACCTCAGCGAATTACTGGAAGCGACAGAACAGCTGAGTCCCTGAAGCGGTGAGGTACGGCTAGCGGCTCAATGCTGACGACGGTGGTGGAGGCAGTGAAAGATGGTGAGGGCAGTGACGGGGATGGTGAAGATGTATAAAGATGGTGTGGAAGGTACTGTCCCTCCTAAGTGTTCTTCATGAGAGTCTGGTATCAGGGTGTCACTACCACAGCACTGAACACGGTCCGGCAGGACTTCGTGCCAAGTTCCTGACGAAGGTCTCGGCGACACCCATGCCTTTTCGCCAGTGATCTTCAACGACCGACGTTCTCCGGGATGTTCACGTTAACACCGATAACACCATACAGTCCTTTCAACACTTAATAACTGTGGGTTTGTAAGGAAAATTCTGAAATATTCGTCGAAATATATGAAAAGAATGACACTAAAATACATGAAAATGACGCGAGAAAGCAAAATGAAGATGTTTAATGATCTAATAGGTAAAAAATAAAAGAGAAAAAAATATGGGTGATGAAGCGTGTTAACTGATACGGCTCAGGACGCCTCGCCTCCCTCCCTCCTGTGTGTGCTGGCCAGCTCTTGCTTGCTCACCACACTCAGGCAGATGCCGTGTGGCAATGATACTGTGTGACAATGAAGATATGTGACACTAGTGCTGTGTGACACTGAAGACATGTGACACTGGTGCTGTATGTCGTGGAAGAAGTGTGGCAGCGTTGCTGTGTGGCAATGATGCTTTGTGGCACTGCTACTGAATGGCAAATGCTCCTCTGTGGCACTGCTGCTGAGCGGCACTGTTGCTGCTCTGTGGTACTAATTCCGAGAGTCACCGATGCGGAGTAGCGCTGAGTGCCACTGCCCATGTATGACACTTTTACTGAGTGGCACTATCGCTGAGTGCCACTGCCGCTGTATGTTACTCCTGATGTATGCCAGTAATGCTGTACGGCCCTGTTGTCTTATGGCACTGCTGCTAGGGGGAATTACTGACGTACTGCATTGTTTCAGTTGCCGTGTGACACCGTAGCTGCCTGCTATTACAATCAATACATACGACACAGGGTCTTCGGTGCTGGTGCTGTGTGGTGCTGGTGCTGTGTTGGAATGGGGCTGCGTGGCACCACTGTTGTGTGACGGCGTTTGTCCGTGACTGGTGGTGTGAGGCACAAGTGGTGTGTGGCACTTGAGGTGTCACAACGAAGGTGTGTGGCACTAGTAGCGTGTGGCACCGGAGTTGTGTGGCATGGCACGAGAGAGGTGCTTGGATCGTGCCTGTGGTAGCTGGAGCTGGCACTCCCGGTGGGTAATATATCGTGAAGTGTCTTCTTTGTCAGACAGAAACACTTGTCCTCTCCTCCTGTACTCCTGTAGCAGCTGGGCTGCTGCTGAGGCCACAGACAGACAGACAAACGTCACCACACACACACACACACACACACACCCTCCCTGTTCCCTCACGTTCCGCTCGTATATTACATGAACCGTGGTACTCACAGTTCACAATGGAGGTCACACTGAAATATACGTACACCTCTTATACTCTGTTCTCCATCAATGAGTGTGTGGCTAACGTCTTTATTTACGTAAATATGGAAGGCGATCTGTCGACCATGCAGACATTCTTATATCTGTAGGGGAAAGTGCTAAAGCAGGCCTGTAAAAAAAAAAAAAAATAGCAACGGTTTAATTATACAGGAAACACTTTTCCACTTGCCAACAAATGATCGTCGTTCAGCTAATGTGTACTACACGCGTAATGAATCTCGAAAGGATGTGAGAAAACTAATTTACTTTTCGATATACATATATGTATAACTTCCAGGATATGATATCATTTTCACTACCAGCCGTGTCAAAGAGTTTCAGAAGCGTTCAGTAGCGTGTGTGGTAAGCCAACAAGCATACCACCGCATCTATCGCCTCGTCTTTTAAACCAATGAGTGTGTTTACTCTCACAACACAGAGAATACCACCTCGCGCCGTCACTCACAAGACTCTGCCTCTTGTGAGTGTATGTGTCACACCGTCTCACTTTCAGCAAGTCTAAACACACACACACACACACACTCTGGCGGCGCCTCAAGTCTAACCACCTTCACCCCTGCAAGGCACTAAACGCGAACACTTGATTCTCTTCATCGATACGAAAGCACATGAGTTTCACGACCTCGACACAGCTGATGCAAATCACATTCCACTATTCGATGTTTATGATTGCTGGAACACCTCAGATGTTGACTGCTCTGCAAGCGAGCAGTTTAAAATGTTTTCTTTGCCCCGAGTGCAAACACCTTTATATCTAAAAGACCCGTTCACAGGATCACTTCCACGTCTTCGCCTCACTCCCCTAGCCCGGTCCTGGGGCGTGAGGGATGGGTATGCCTGTGGGGCAGACCTGAGAGAGGCGGGAGTCGTGCGGGGACCAAGGATGGCGCCAACCTGGGCTCTCCCACTCGTCTATGTGTGTGTGTGTGTACCGACCGCCCGTACCTCCCATTTGGCAGGTGAATCGTCTATGCCCCTCCCTCCCTCCCTCCACCTTTCTGCTGCCCCTGACGCCCTCCCCTGCCACGACCACAGCTGTAGACCATCGTCGCCATTATCAATAGTGCTCCCTTACTTGAATCACTAAGACCGACAACCTATCTTATCCTCTGACCATTGCCACTTCCCTGCGCCCATGTAACCACCATACTACCAGTTTCTCCACCCTCAGCCTCCACCATAACCCCCATCTCTACCACCACCACCGCCACCAGCACGTTCCTTGCCCCCTTGTCAACGTCTCCCCTCAGTCATTACCACGACCTTCGCCACTGTCACCTCCCCCGTCCCATGCCACCATCACTTCTTGTCATCACTACCCTCAGCAACCTTGCCTCCTGCACAACCACATCCACCACAGTCGCCTCCCTCGCTCATTGCTAAAACCACGAATGCTACAACCACATCCACCATTAAAGTTAAAGGTAGGGTGATGTAAATGACGTGTTGGAGTCTTTTCTACTCTAACTTAAATTCGCCCAACTCTAATGTCTTTGGACCGAACCCACTGGGGCCTCAGTGTGCCTCTGTAACTTGCCTCTTAACCCGTCCACATCCTTGGATGGTAAGCCAGCCTGTCGTACCCTTACAGTTAGTGCGTGGGTGATGTAAATAAAGGTGTTGATTAATCAACCACCCACATCACAAACCTGCCTCCTGGCGCCATCAGTTCAGAATCTATTTTCCTTTCGTCCTCACCTAGACCTCTTCCCTCTCCCGTCATGAACATTACCTTTCCTGTCTGTGGCAACACTGTCACTACCACCTCCACACCAGCCCCTTCCCTCCACCACCACTTTACCTTCACCCCTCCCATACCACCACTGCCACCATTATTACCAACACTCTGGGGACATATTGAGAGACTTTCTGTTTAATATTCTAAGTCTATGTTTATTGCGATTGTTAAGACATCTGAACAAATCAATCATGGAAATGTCGACAGTCATGTGACGCAAAATAAGATCACATCCTCCATCTTGACGATTCGAATACCATACGTCTTAATGGAATGATCGCCACAACCTACTCACACCAGGCCAGACATTCTCTCTCATCCGTCATAAAGCAGACAATGATACAACAAAGAACTTTAAGAGTTTCGTAAGTCGCGTACGAGGAACTGAACTCATCAGTCCCATCTATGTTCGGTTCTTCTTTGTTTACGTAGAGGTAATCAGAGATGGGACTCCTCCGGATTTGGATAAAATGATCAGAAACGTTAAGAAAGAGTTCATGTTCTCTCGTCAGCAAATGCCTTGCAACCGCTCAGACATTGTGTCTTAAAGTCAGACAGACATCGCGAGGGGTTAAGATCAGTTGATAGTCATCCTAAATATTATAGAATTAAACACAGGTTCATGTATGGATGCACAAGTTGAGTACATATGTCCTAAACATTGGTTTCGCTATGTTTGTTAAACCTAAAACTAAGCGTCATGAATGGTGTGAACTTAGTGTGAACCCTTGAGCACAACGGTACGATTTATGAGGGCGACCGTACGATCCTTGTGCACGAAGGTACGACCTGTGGGTATGATTCGCCTTACCCTTTGACCTGAATCTTATCAAGGGGTCTTAAGGGTCAGATGAAAGGTTGTGACACTACATCCAAGGATCGTAACGTCGTGCTCAAGCTTAGTACCGTCGTGCTCAAGCTTCGTACCGTCGTGCTCAAGCTTCGTGCCGTCGGTGCCCAAACTTCGTACCGTCATGCTCAAACTTCATTCCGTCGTGCTCAAGTTTCGTATCGTCTTCATCAAGCTTCGTACCGTCTTATCAAGCTTCGTACCGTCTCGTTCAAGCTTTGTACCGTCGCGCTCAAGCTTAGTACCATCTTCATCAAGCTTTCGTTACCGTCGCGCCGTGCTCAAGGGGGTGATGACAGAGGGCCATACAGAAGATAACTATGATTACCACCCGCACCAAATCCCGATCTGAGCGAACACATCTATCGTATATTTCCTGGCAACATTTGGCACTGTTTTGACACAACCGTTGACAAGTAAGTCATTAACCGTTGGCTGAACCACTGGATGACATGAATATTAGGTTTTGTCAAGATATCTCACGTAGGTACAGCTCTCTATGGTGTTGGATCCCATGGCTTTCAAGCGGTTTGAGTTCACTGAGCCCATGATCCGTCCCACAGGCAGAGGAGAGACACAGAACAGATACTGGTAACCACCGGGAACGATGCTGCCTTGTTTATTTTCAGAAAGAGTGTCCGAGTTGGAACCTTGACACTCCGCCAAGATGTACACATAACTTAAAAGACGGATATATGACATACAAACAGATAAACAACTCAGTGATATAAATTCTACCACTCATATATATATATATATATATATATATATATATATATATATATATATATATATATATATTTTTTTTTTTTTTTTTTTTTCATACTTTTCGCCATTTCCCGCGATAGCGAGGTAGCGTTAAGAACAGAGGACTGGGCCTCTGAGGGAATATCCTCACCTGGCCCCCTTCTCAGTTCCTTCTTTTGGAAAATTAAAAAAAAAAAAACGAGAGGGGAGGATTTCCAGCCCCCCACTCCCTCCCCTTTTAGTCGCCTTCTACGACACGCAGGGAATACGTGGGAAGTATTCTTTCTCCCCTATCCCCAGGGATAGTATATATATATATATATATATATATATATATATATATATATATATATATATATATATATATATATATATATATATATATATATCAGTTTACTGTTGTTTTCATAATAATAGACGAAGAACGGCCTCTTTCCCTCATATCACTCTCTAGCTACTTGAAATCATTAAGGGGTCTTCTCTACCCCACTTACAAATAAAAAAATCTTGGTTGTAAATTCCTTTCATAAATCTGATGGTTATAGCAAACAGACATTACTTAATGAAAAGAGGTGGAAGCTATAGTGAACTGAATGCCTTACGAGTATGAAACGACATACTAACGAACAAAATTACACTGAATTATCTTTTATCAAGTTCCTTGTATGTTAATTTCTAATCACTAGTGAGCAAATGATATTTCTCCTTCCCCTGCAGTAGCATCGCTTCCCTGTTAACTGCGGTGGTACACCTCCACTGTGGTATCACCTCTTTCCTGTTAACTGCGGTGGTACACCTCCCCTGTGGTAGCATCGCTCTCCTGTTAACGGCGGTGGTACACCTCCCCTGTGGTAGCATCGCTTCCCTGTTAACGGCGGTGGCACACCTCCCCTGTGGTAGCATCGCTTTCCTGTTAACGGCGGTGGTACACCTCCCCTGTGGTAGCATCGCTTTCCTGTTAACGGCGGTGGTACACCTCCCTTGTGGTAGCATCGCTCTCCTGTTAACGGCGGTGGTACATCTCCCTTGTGGTAGCATCGCTTCCCTGTTAACGGCGGTGGTACACCTCCCCTGTGGTAGCATCGCTTCCCTGTTAACGGCGATGGTACACCTCCCCTGTGGTAGCATCGCTCTCCTGTTAACGGCGGTGGTACACCTCCCCTGTGGTAGCATCGCTTCACTGCTAACGGCGATGGTACACCTCCCCTGTGGCGCTCAGTCACCCATAACTCCGCAGGAAAGATATTCTTCATAAAGACAAGGGAAGAACCATTGTCCTGCGTAGTTGAAGAAGACCTTCACGCATACGTGAACTCAAGGTCGTTACGAAGTTAGGTCTAAACACAAGAGAGAGAGAGAGAGAGAGAGAGAGAGAGAGAGAGAGAGAGAGAGAGAGAGAGAGAGAGAGAGAGAGAGAGAGAGAGAGAGAGAGAGAGAGAGAGAGCATGCAGGTGTGTCACGTGTGATGTGGTGTGGTAGCGGCTCGTGGCAAACATCACTGGAGGGTGAATACCGATGTGTCACATGTGTGGTGGAGTCAGGTGTCACATATGCGGCGGCGCAAGACTGAGGCAGGTGTATGTAGTGGTGCAAGACTGAGGTGGTGTATTTAGTGGTGCAAGACTGAGGCAGGTGTATTTAGTGCTGCAAGACTGAGGCAGGTATACGTAGTGGTGCAGACTGAGACATGTGTACGTAGTGGTGCAAGGCTGAGGCAGGTGTACATAGTGGTGCAAGACTGAGGCAAGTGTATTTAGTGGTGCAAGACTGGGGCAGGTGTACGTAGTGGCGCACAGCTGAGGCAGATGTATGTAGTGGCGCAAGGCTGAGGCAGATGTACGTAGTGGTGCAAGGCTGAGGCAGGTGGACGTAGCAGTGCAAGGCTGGGGGCAGGTGTACGTAGTGGTGCAAGGCTGGGGGTCAGGTGTACGTAGCAGTGCAAGACTGGGGGCAGGTGTACGTAGTGGTGCAAGGCTGGGGGCAGGTGTACGTAGTGGTGCAAGGCTGGGGGCAGGTGTACGTAGTGGTGCAAGGCTGGGGGTCAGGTATACGTAGTGGTGCAAAGCTGGGGGCAGGTGTACGTCGTGTTGCAAGGCTGGGGGCAGGTGTACGTAGTAGTGCAAGGCTGGGGGCAGGTGTACGTAGTGTTGCAAGGCTGGGGGTCAGGTGTACGTAGCAGTGCAAGACTGGGGGCAGGTGTACGTAGTGTTGCAAGGCTGGGGGTCAGGTGTACGTAGTGTTGCAAGGCTGGGGGTCAGGTGTACGTAGCAGTGCAAGACTGGGGGCAGGTGTACGTAGTGGTGCAAAGCTGGGGGCAGGTGTACGTAGTGTTGCAAGGCTGGGGGTCAGGTGTACGTAGTGGTGCAAGGTTGG
>NC_092239.1:14050819-14118319 GCF_036320965.1 Panulirus ornatus
CTTGTGTCTCCCCTGATGATGTGATTATTACACGAAAGTGCACTTGGGAACTTTTCGTGTTTCATTTTCCCCGTAGACTCATAGGAATATATATATATATATATATATATATATATATATATATATATATATATATATATATATATATATATATATATTTTTTTTTTTTTCAAACTATTCGCCATTTCCCGCGTTAGCGAGGTAGCGTTAAGAACAGAGGACTGGGCCATTGAGGGAATATCCTCACCTGGCCCCCTTCTCTGTTCCATCTTTTGGAAAATTAAAAAAAAGATATATATATATATATATATATATATATATATATATATATATATATATATATATATATATATATATTTTCTTTTTTCTTTCATACTATTCGCCATTTCCCGCTTCAGCGAGGTAGCGTTAAGTACAGAGGACTGGGCCTCTGAGGGAATATCCTCACCTGACCCCCTTCTTTGTTCCTTCCTTTGGAAAAAAAAAAAAAAGAGAGGGGAGGATTTCCAGCCCCCTGCTCCCTTCCCTTTTAAAAAGTCGCCTTCTACGACACGCAGGGAATACGTGGGAAGTATTCTTTCTCCCCTATCCCCAGGGAATATATATATATATATATATATATATATATATATATATATATATATATATATATATATATATATATATATCCCTGGGGTAGGGGAGAAAAATTCTACCTCTACATTCCCTGCAGGTCGTAGAAGGAGAGTACAGGAGGCGGGAGCGGAGGGGGCTGGAAATCCTCCCTTTCTTGGGTTTCAATTTCTAAAGGATGGAACAAGAAGGAGCCAGGGAGGGAGTGCTCATCCTCCTCGAAGGCTTAGGCTGGGGCGTTTAAATGTTTGTGGATATAACCATGATGAGAAGAGAGGAGATAAGCAGTATCAATGTAACAAAAAAAAAAAAAATTACAATCTGTACCGGAAAAACAAATACAGATATAGCAAAGAATACTTGATACTATGTTTAATATGCGATTGTTTGAGAGAAGTATTGTAACACATGTAAGGTTAGGTTAGGTTTAAAGTATCCTATTGTGATGAAGTCGTGCTGTTTACAGTTTCAAAAGCAGAGGGAAGGCAAGTTAGTTGGTGGTAGGCGACTCACAGAGTCTAGCAACCAATGCTCTACATGTACTGCATCCAGAAGATACAAAACTTATAAATCCTTCGCTCCCTATTTGAATATCCGATTCGCAAACCATGAATATTGTGGGGTAATTAGGATAATTCCAGTTAGTGGTCAATACAGGTACTATAATATCATATAAGCAGCATTCATGATTCGAGGAATCGCTGTATCGCTACTCTATCCTAGGCACATCACCGTTAACACCCGCTAACCTAAAGGTATCAAGCGCTAGAAATCAAGTTAGGGAAGGTGAACCAGAGAAAACGGAGTATTCAAGAGGGACTCAAAGAACGGTAGCAACTTTCCACCTACTGCATCCTAGAGATAAAGAGAGAGAGGTTTACAATGGTGGCCAGAGGAAGAATAAAACCTAACGTATGTATAACCACAGAAGGTAACAGTTCAGCTTAAAAGAGGAGCTGCAGAATCCTATTCAACACCAGGGAGGTTTGATAGTAGATATTACCGAAAGACTCGTATTAGGAAAACCATTTTTGAATGAGTCTGTACAGATTCTGGCATTTCCCGTAGAACCAGAAATCACACCCGGTGTTACCTAGTCACTTATACCAACGTTTCTCAGCCTCCCATCACACATGCTGAGGGTTAAAATAAGGACAAAATAAAGCTCCACGATTCGTCACATATGAGAAATACCTCTATATTGAAAACACCGCAGGACGTCGCAAATGATTAAAGATTCAATCAGTCGGTTCGTGCTTGGGAGAAGCAATCCAGAATGACCGGGCAATGACTGGAAGACAACGATGGTACAAACTACAGACAGACACATCCGAGATCTAGACCACGGGATAAACATGGAACACCTTTAGTTCCCTCGAAGCCTCAGAGCACTTAGGGAGGCTCCAGTCATCCGTCAATGTACGCAGTTAACAGGGCTTAGTTTAGCTTAGTGAATATCTTTTTTAAGAAGACCGAAAGATACACCTTAACTATATATATATATATATATATATATATATATATATATATATATATATATATATATATATATATATATATATATATATCCCTGGGGTAGGGGATTAAGAATACTTCCCACGTATTCCCTGCGTGTCGTAGAAGGCGACTAAAAGGGGAGGGAGCGGGAGGCTGGAAATCCTCCCCTCTCGTTTTTTTTTTTTTTTTAATTTTCCAAAAGAAGGAACAGAGAAGAGGTCAGGTGAGGATATTCCCTCAAAGGCCCAGTCCTCTGTTCTTAACGCTACCTCGCTATCGCGGGAAATAGCGAACAGTATGAAAAAAAAAAAAAAAAAAAAAAATATATATATATATATATATATATATATATATATATATATATATATATATATATATATATATATATATATACCCCCTAGTCCACCCAAGGGGGTATATAAATGAAGTACAAAAAAATGCTTCCAAAAAATCCCCACCATGCAGGAGAAAGTCACACTTGAACATATAACACCTTTTCTTCCATATCACACTGCCTCATCCTGTAGCTGACGTCTTCTTCCTCTCCTCTAACAACCGTATTGAGAGAGAGAGAGAGAGAGAGAGAGAGAGAGAGAGAGAGAGAGAGAGAGAGAGAGAGAGAGAGAGAGAGAGAGAGAGAGAGAGAGACTTACGACTAAATTTTTCCCCACGACAACCGAGGCGCGAGGGCAGATCTGCTGCCTCTCACGCCAGGGAAAACATCCCTGATGCCTGAAAAACCTCTGCCATCGTTACTACGACCACGACTACTAACACCACCACTACCACGATCACCACCCCACTACCACTATCATCGCTACTACCACCACTACTATCGCTTCTACTTCAGCCACTACCAGTAGCACCATCATCAACACCAGCATGGCCAGTATGACTCCTATCACCACATCCTCCCACACTATCACCACTGCTTAAGTACCACAACCAAACTAATACCACCATCATGACTACTATCACCACTACCATCACCATTGCTATCAACACTTACACTATACTCCTATCACCACCTCAGGCATAATCATAGCTACGACTATTACCATTTTCACCATCACAGTCACCACTACAGTGTCTTCTTCCACCACTTTGATCACCACCACTACCACAACTACTTCCAGTACCAGTGCTTTCACCACCACTCCCCATCACACTGCCACTGTCATCACCACTAGCAATACCATCACCACTCGTGCCACCTCCCCTGACCCTCGTGCAAGCTCTACCACATATTTTGATGGTCACAATATCAGTGATTACTTCTGTTAGTTAGAGGGTAAACGATGTTGGATACTTCTGTTAGTTAGAGGGCAAACGATGTTAGATACTTTTGTTAGTTAGAGGGCAAACGATGGATACTTCTGTTAGTTAGAGGGCAAACGATGTTGGATACCTCTGTTAGTTAGAGGGTAAACGATGTTGGATACTTCTGTTAGTTAGAGGGCAAACGATGGATACTTCCGTTAGTTAGAGGGCAAACGATGTTGGATAAGTGATTAACAAAAGGTGTCAGCGTCGAGATGAAAAAGGGCGCTCATCGCGATCTCGAAATCAACGGCCCTACACAAGCAGCCACGGACGAAATCAAAATGACCAAAGTTCGCTTAAAACCCGCCTGAAACTTAGACCTAACTATACACAGTCCTGTTACTGTGGTCTGGTTCTGGGCAGCTTAGGAGCGAGGTGACTTCGAGGGTTGAGCGTTGGTACGAACCGAACCCATGACTAAGTGAGGTGATTTCGTAAGCGGACATCAGATGTCAGTCATCGGCTCATATCTACGACCCGTTCCTCGAGACCAGTCAGTTGTTTGCAGTTGCTGGTAACAGCTTACCCGAGAGTCAGGAGAAGGAGCTGTTTCCTGTCACACATACCAAAAGGAGAAGGACGTAACCATTCAGTCAGGTTGGCTAAGTGTCAACAAAAGGCTGAACATAAGGTGTCAGTGGGATCGTAAATGGACGCAAAAAAAAGAAAAGGACGTCCAAATCATGTACACGAGCTCTGCAAGGCGATGAACGTGCCTCTAATACATTGATCTGCCTTATGTGTCCCTCTTCTCTCCTAATATATGCTGACCCTTTACAATGTATGCATTTGACTACACAGGAACTTCAACCCACCTTGTACTGATCCACTGTCTATTCGTGTGTATTGACACATTCTCTCATGTGTAATATCTATATACCAAATGCATGGGGTCCTCAGTCCCAAGCTGAGACCTAATTCATAGATTACTGTTAATATATTTTGGTAATGACTCGATCTGTGCTTACTTGTATCTGTGTACTCAATACAGGAGAGCCCTCAACCCACTTCATGCTCACCTATATTTGTATAACTCTGGTCTGCTGGTCTGTTAGTGTATTACTCACCGCATCAACATCTGAACTGGTTAATAAAGCGATTATACTAACTAACCTCTTGATCCTCCTGCACTGGGTCACTTGAGAACGGACTTCAAAATTACTTTGTCCACACCTGGACCTCTGTGAGACTCACTGGGAGTGACAACCGGTTCCGAGATTCTTTAAATCAAGGGTGAAAATCCTGCTCACTGGATAACAACAGCTGCTCCTCCTCCCATACACATGGCAACTCAACAGGAGAGAATGTGACTGGCTTTGGTGGTCTGAGTGTCGCTCGAGGTAGTCTCATTCTCAGGATCGTCTCGAAGCTGTCTCATTCAGAGGAATGTCTCGAACCTGTATCATTCTCAGAATAATCTCGAAGCAGTTTCATTCTGGGGATCGTCTCGAAGTTGTATCATTCTGAGGACCATCTCGAAGCTGTCTCATTCCGAGGGTCATCTCGCATCTGCCTCATTCTGAGTATCGTCTTGAAGTTGCTTCAGAGCTCGGTCTCATTAGCCACGTCCTCCCTGATTCGATATTAACTATGGATGGAGAAAAACCCACACGCAAGCAACGGACATTGACCAATAAAAACTCACCTTTCCAGTGACGTAACTCATTTCTCCCACCCTGAGTTGAATTACCACTCGCCCGGTTACCGGCCAGAGTTAAACTGTGTCATACAACCACATGTGGAAGGGCCAACGCCGTCCACAACAAGGAAAAACAGTTAATTCTATGATCAAGATATTGTCGTGGGATGAATACTAAATGCGACCACTGCACTTCCCTTCCTCATTATTTCCTTCACCATCAGGTGTTGCGATAATTTCCCCGAGGAGTTACTAGTTGATCATTACTAACCCACCACATCACTGGCTGGTCCATCATTGGCTGGTCCATCGCCTACTGCAACATGACTGACTGATCCTACACAGATCTCACTGAGACCACTGGCCGCTCCAACGTTACCCGTCCTGCTTCGTGTACTGACTTGATGTGACCATGTCGCAGCGACCATGTTCTGAGCTCAACTCATTGTGGCTATACTCACATGATTTTGTGCTCTAGTTCTCACACTGATGGTGAGATATGTATCTCAAAACGTCCCATACTATCATAAAGAAAAATGGAAAATGATATTGCGAATTTGGTTTATAATAATCTTCCAGTATCCGCGAAAACTACGATTGGGAAAGTAGAGAAGAGCGATAAAGAAACTAGCGAATACCAAAAGTGAATTGATCTTTAACAGAACTTGTCTAAAAGAAAATGTCGTGCTTACCTACACACACACACACACACACACACACACACACACACACACACACACACACACACATATATATATATATATATATATATATATATATATATATATATATATATATATATATCTTTGCATATGATTATAGTAGATGAATCTGTGTGTCGATTTCATTCCCTCTTGAGCCAAAAAGATTTTGTTCAAGTCGCAATGTTTCCCTGATACTCGTAAGGTTAATTACATCCTTCGAGGAAACAGTCTTTGCTAATTCATCAGGACGTGTGTGTCCTTCCCTTCCTGGGCGAGGAGGCACCATGGGGACCAAGTGAGACATAGGCCTTACCTCGGGGTAAGACACACGACCCGTCGTCTCCCCTGTCTCTACACAGAAAACGGAGACTTTGGGGTCCTTTTACATCCTCGACAGTAACTGGAGTGGCAGTGTTATGAGGGGGACATCTGATTCTTAGTTTATCTCCCTCTCCCTCCCTCTTCTCTCTCTCTCTCTTTCTCTCTCTCTCTCTCTCTCTCTCTCTCTCTCTCTCTCTCTCTCTCTCTCTCTCTCTCTCTCTCTCTCTCTCTCTCATCACGTAAGTTGTAATATGTGCGTCTGTTGAAATCAACCCAGGCCAACACACAATCACCTGTACCCACTGCAAAGCAGTTAATGCCGAACGTTGCTCTCATCTGTGGCAAACATGTGGATGTGAAAACTCGAGAGAGTATTCACAATATCCCCAGCAGCAAATATTCCATCAGATGACTTGAAGGTTCAGAGACATTTTCCGTGTCTTCAGCCAGAAGTGGACGAAGGACTTTCTTACTCGTGTGTGTGTGTGTGTGTGTGTGTGTGTGTGTGTGTGTGTGTGTGTGTGTGTGTAATGTAAATGTCTGTAAGTCTATCTATATGTGTCTCCATATGGGGAATACAAATCGGATCTGAGTAAAATCCTATGTATGTTCTATCCTCCGGTGTTCATCATGTGAACACGGGGTTGAACAAGACTCGCACGAACGATAGGTGCTGATGACGTGACTGTCCTTCGTCAATCTTGACTCAGAGGGGCAGTTCGAGAAGCCTCTTTACCTGGACTCCTCCGGAGACTGAGAGGGATGGCTGGAGAAGCCTCTTTACCTGGACTCCTCCGGAGACTTGAGAGGGATGGCTGGAGAAGTCTCTTTACCTGGACTCCTCCGCAGACTGAGAGGGAGGGCTGGAGGAGCCTCTTTACCTGGATTCATTCGGAGACTGAGAGGCCCTCACACCTCCCTAAGATTTGGAGATCTTCACAGCAACACAGCAACACGTCCGTGAGCACAGTTTATAGTGCTGAAAAGGGGGTCTCATCTGTGGTCGACTGACTTTGCAAAGCTGAGCCCCTGTCTCTCAGAGTAAGGTCAGTATAACAGGAGAAACACGAACTCAATTGGACAACTTTTCGCTTTATCTCCGGGTGTCTAGAGCTCTCCAGGAATCATCAACGTTGAGTGGGGCTTCCTGGAGTCGTCTCTACCTGTGTCAGCGTCCTTATTCTCGAAGATGTCTCGTGATATCTTCATCGAGTGGAAGTGCACAAGAGGCATCATGGCCGACCATCGTTGACGACGGGGGTCTACTGAGGGAGTTCTTGAGGTGGGCCTTCGTTTATATGGCACCTCCTGCTAACGTGTTCCTTAACATGAGCAAAAAAACGACGTGTCAAAAATGGAGAACCTTCGCTGACGGGGTTTACCGACGGCGTTCTTGAGATGATCGAACACCCCTGCAGCAGCGCTGAGCTCCGTGCATCACATGACCCGGGTTCTGGCCTTCGTAAATGCCGTGGACCCCAGATGACACACACGCGGGCCGTTTTTATATCTTCGACTGAGGAAGTCCACTACATGCTAAATAAAAACTTTCTCTATCGTTATCTGTAATCTAGAAAATAACCTGGCATTTGCTCGACTCTTGAGGAGGCTGATTGCCTCCAGCTTAGCCTTGAAGTCTGAGGTGCTTACCCAACCTTACTTCACTATGTCCTTGAACCCAGATAGGTTGCCGGCCCTCGCTCTATACTGACCGACCTTGACTGCGCCGAAAAGCTCTGGGTGGGAGGTCAGAGTCAGGGGGATCAGATCCTGTTAAACATAGACTTCCAGACTTATGACAACTTTGCCTCACGCAAACTCTGGAGTTAAGATGATTTTCCAGGTCGCTCGAAAGTGAAATTCGAGATTATTACTCGTACGTTGCCTGGCGCTTCAGTATGGCTGGCGAACATGCGAAGGCCCATATCAGAAAAGGTACCAACCAGTTCTACTGACGATGTCGTTGCTGTTCGATTAGCTGAGGTAGGTTCCGAGCGAAGGGATCAGAATCTATTAATCTAGGTCGTGGAAGAACTGATACAAAGGTTTCATCAATGCGACCCACACAGACTGAAGGTCAAACACAATCCCCACAGAGGTCGGAGGACCACAGGTGACCTGGCTCCGGGGCAAGATACGCTCGTGTTGATCTCACTGTGATGTGGGGGTTTCCAGAAGTCTCAAGAGTCCACATTTCATGGAAACCAACCAGCTACCTCTGCGTTCTGCTTCCAGTCAAGGTGTCCCGCTCAGCAGCCACTGTGTGTGTGTGTGTGTGTGTGTGTCCCAGCCACTAAGGTCTGACTGGATTTAAGGCACACAATTGGCTGCTGCTTCCTGTAGTTTCTGTGTGGAGACCTACCACACGAGGATTGGCCGTTATGATACCTTCTTTCCAGCGAAGCTGTGGGATTCTCTCCTCCTTTTTTTATTTTTCGTCTTATCCTTCTTCTACAAACACCCGAAGAGCTTAAATTAGTTTCTTCTGTAAGGATTTTTTTTTTTTTTTTCCCCTAGAGTCTCCTGCAGCTCCAAGGATGCGCTACATTCAGCAGCAGGGACAGGATGGACTCCTCTGAAGCGAGAATTTCTTTGACGAAGTTACAACCTCTTTCGTCAACTGACGATGGTACAGCCTCGCCAAAGTGACACTTCGCGTGCAACCTCAGGTTGGCGAAGTTTGGCAATAATTCTTCTGTCTGCGTGTATATATATATATATATATATATATATATATATATATATATATATATATATATATATATATATATATATATATTTTTTTTTTTTTTTTTTTTTTTTTTGCCGCTGTCTCCCGCGTTTGCGAGGTAGCGCAAGGAAACAGACGAAAGAAATGGCCCAACCCACCCCCATACACATGTATATACATACGTCCACACACGCAAATATACATACCTACACAGCTTTCCATGGTTTACCCCAGACGCTTCACATGCCCTGATTCAATCCACTGACAGCACGTCAACCCCGGTATACCACATCGATCCAATTCACTCTATTCCTTGCCCTCCTTTCACCCTCCTGCATGTTCAGGCCCCGATCACACAAATCTTTTTCACTCCATCTTTCCACCTCCAATTTGGTCTCCCACTTCTCCTCGTTCCCTCCACCTCCGACACATATATCCTCTTGGTCAATCTTTCCTCACTCATTTTCTCCATGTGCCCAAACCATTTCAAAACACCCTCTTCTGCTCTCTCAACCACGCTCTTTTTATTTCCACACATCTCTCTTACCCTTACGTTACTTAATCCATCAAACCACCTCACACCACATATTGTCCTCAAACATCTCATTTCCAGCACATCCATCCTCCTGCGCACAACTCTATCCATAGCCCACGCCTCACTTACATACAACATTGTTGGAACCACTATTCCTTCAAACATAGCCATTTGTGCTTTCCGAGATAATGTTCTCGACTTCCACACATTCTTCAAGGCTCCCAGGATTTTCGCCCCCTCCCCCATCCTATGATCCACTTCCGCTTCCATGGTTCCATCCGCTGCCAGATCCACTCCCAGATATCTAAAACCCTTTACTTCCTCCAGTTTTTCTTCATTCAAACTTACCTCCCAATTGACTTGACCCTCAACCCTACTGTACCTAATAACCTTGCTCTTATTCACATTTACTCTTAACTTTCTTCTTTCACACACTTTACCAAACTCAGTCACCAGCTTCTGCAGTTTCTCACATGAATCAGCCACCAGCGCTGTATCATCAGCGAACAACAACTGACTTACTTCCCAAGCTATCTCATCCCCAACAGACTTCATACTTGCCCCTCTTTCCAAAACTCTTGCATTCACTTCCCTAACAACCCCATCCATAAACAAATTAAACAACCATGGAGACATCACACACCCCTGCCGCAAACCTACATTCACTGAGAACCAATCACTTTCCTCTCTTCCTACACGTACACATGCCTTACATCCTCGATCAAAACTTTTCACTGCTTCTAACAACTTGCCTCCCACACCATATATTCTTAATACCTTCCACAGAGCATCTCTATCAACTCTATCATATGCCTTCTCCAGATCCATAAATGCTACATACAAATCCATATATATATATATATATATATATATATATATATATATATATATATATATATATATATATATATATATATATATATATATATATATATATATATTTTATCCCTGGGGATAGGGGAGAAAGAATACTTCCCACGTATTCCCTGCGTGTCGTAGAAGGCGACTAAAAGGGAAGGGAGCGGGGGGCTGGAAATCCTCCCCTCTCGTTTTTTTTTTAATTTTCCAAAAGAAGGAACAGAGAAGGGGGCCAGGTGAGGATATTCCCTCAAAGGCCCAGTCCTCTGTTCTTAACGCTACCTCGCTATCGCGGGAAATGGCGAATAGTATGAAAAAAAAAAAAAAAAAAAAAAATATATATATATATATATATATATATATATATATATATATATATATATATATATAGATAGATAGATAGATAGATAGATAGATAGATATAGGTGAAATCGCACCTCAGTAGGGGTTCATATAATTTCATTTAACATGTAATTTCTCTATACATGAGGCACGACATGTTTCGTGGAGACAATCCACCTCATCATGTGCCAGTACTTAACAAAGTTATTTGAATCCCAACATCACACCGGAGTTCCGCCTTCTAGCGTCAACCCATTACAGACCAACTAGTGTTTGGGCTGACCGACCTTAACAGTTAAAAAGGGAAAATGGATCAATTTATCCCCCAAAGCAACTTTAGAGCCCATCCTATCATTACCCAAATCATGATGAGAAAATTGACAAAGCACGAAAAAATATATGAAAAGTTGTTTAAGACACACTCAGCTACCCAGGTCACGTGACTCTCCTTAATCACTCTCCCTTACAACGGTTATGGGCGGTCAACCCAGACCGATGAGATGTTGGGATGTAAATAAATAACTTAGTTAAGTACTGGCACCTGATGAGGTGGACTGTCTCTACGAAGTATTGCATGTTAAATGAAATTATATGAACTCCTACTAAAGTGCGATTTCACCTACATAGCTATCATCATGGACTATGTCATCATATATATATATATATATATATATATATATATATATATATATATATATATATATATATATATATATATATATATATATATTTCTTTTCTTCTTTTAAACTATTCGCCATTTCCCGCGTTAGCGAGGTAGCGTTAAGAACAGAGGACTGGGCCTTTTTTGGAATATCCTCACCTAGCCCCCTCTGTTCCTTCTTTTGGAAAATTAAAAAAAAAACGAGAGGGGAGGATTTCCAGCCCCCCGCTCCCTCCCCTTTTAGTCGCCTTCTACGACACGCAGGGAATACTATATATATATTTTTTTTTTTTTTTTTTTTTTTGTCGCTGTCTCCCGCGTTTGCGAGGTAGCGCAAGGAAACAGACGAAAGAAATGGCCCAACCCACCCCCCCCTATACACATGTACATACACACGTCCACACACGCAAATATACATACCTACACAGCTTTCCATGGTTTACCCCAGACGCTTCACATGCCTTGATTCAATCCACTGACAGCACGTCAACCCCTGTATACCACATCGCTCCAATTCACTCTATTCCTTGCCCTCCTTTCACCCTCCTGCATGTTCAGGCCCCGATCACACAAAATCTTTTTCACTCCATCTTTCCACCTCCAATTTGGTCTCCCTCTTCTCCTCGTTCCCTCCACCTCCGACACATATATCCTCTTGGTCAATCTTTCCTCACTCATTCTCTCCATGTGCCCAAACCATTTCAAAACACCCTCTTCTGCTCTCTCAACCACGCTCTTTTTATTTCCACACATCTCTCTTACCCTTACGTTACTTACTCGATCAAACCACCTCACACCACACATTTTCCTCAAACATCTCATTTCCAGCACATCCATCCTCCTGCGCACAACTCTATCCATAGCCCACGCCTCGCAACCATATATATATATATATATATATATATATATATATATATATATATATATATATATATATATATATATATATATATATATATATATCCTCGTGTAGCTGTAGGGCATTATATAACTTTGTGTCAACATTTCAAGAAAGAAAAGCTTCTTTTTAAAACCCAAAAATACTTCTGGCTGGAGCGTTTACTGCGTATAATCCCCCACTAACAACACAACGAACGTCTCTTCTCTCAACTAACTCGATCTGTTTCATGTTTTCTCCTCAGACGAAAAATTAGAGAGAAAAAAAAAGTGCGTGAATTCACGTTTTCATGTTAGTTACCAAGAGATGATTAGCGGGTTGGAGATGTGGTGTTGGGCGGTGATGACTGTTGCCGAGAGAGAGAGAGAGAGAGAGAGAGAGAGAGAGAGAGAGAGAGAGAGAGAGAGAGAGAGAGAGTCAGGTATTCCAAATGCCTCTTAATTAATCTTTTGAAGATTCTTTTTTATAGCATGGAACGTAAGACTCACTGTAGCTTAGAATCTCTGTATCATTATTGTTATTATAATTATTATTATTATTATTATCATTATTATTATCATTATCATTATTATTATTATTATTACTATTATCATCCTCATTATTATTATTATCATTATCATTATTATTATTATTATCTTTATTATCATTATTACTATTATCGTTATTATTATTATTATTATTATTATCATTATTACTGTTATTATTATCATTATTATCATGCGCTACATTCTTTCAGCAGGGAAAGGATTGACTCCCTCGCTGGGGGGGAAAGGTCTTGGACGAGACTGTATCCCGATGACAGACCATACCCCTGACCAAAGCGACCTTTACAGTCGTGGTGTAACAACAAGCAGGCAGAGTCCGGTAACGACATCTTCGTTTTCGGTTTGATAGAGCATCAACCATCTTGACGTATGACTCGTGATGTTGCGTTCATCCAAACTTTGACTTAACAGCTGCATCATGGACTTGGCCATTGCTATCTTTTTTTTCTACATAAGAGTAGCTGATGCCTCATCTGGACCAGGCACTATAGTTGTCTGATAAAGTTGCTCTGGTGCCTTAATCTTATTCAGTAAGTGCAACACGTTGAAAGCCATTCTCTTAAGACTGATTAAACACCTCATCAACATATTCCTTTACTCTCATTTTATTTATTTTCCTAATCACTTTTTTCAATATTTTATTTTCCTATCAAACCATTGTTTTCTCTTTCTTAGTCTCATACTTTCCCTCACCACATTCTCTTCCATATAGCGTTGAAACTGCAGCGATTTCCTCTTCATCGGTGTTTAACGTCTTTAAGAAAAAAAAAAAAAGAAAAAAGAAATCATTCGTTATCTCTGATATTAAGGTTCTCTACTCACGATCACAGTCAGTTCTATATTTCCGCCTCAGAAATACGTGTGACGTGGTCTGGTGTCAACTTTGGAGGATCGAATTAAATGGAACACTTCCTGGCAATGCCCCCCTCCAGCCAGGCTTTTGTGAGCAGAGTTAGATCATTAGATCTGTTTCTGGTTTACTCGGGGCGAAAGAGGAAGAAGTTTAAGCGACAGATGTTTATCAATCTGCTTCGAAGGGGAGGCATTCACTTATATCGATATTCGTTTCAGATCTCTATTGTCACGAGGAGTCCCGGGAAGAAAAGGAATGAATTCAGGAACCTCCTGCCGGAGTTGTGGGAGACCAGGTTCTTGTATTCCTGGCACACAAACACAGTACCCAAAGGAGCGCCTCCTCTCACTTGAGGTTCTCTTGGCACACACACACACACACACACACACACAGTACTCAAAAGGAGCACATCCATTCACTTGTGGTTCTTCTTTAACCTCAGGTCTTATCGGATTCTCGACCAGTTGCGCACTATCTTCCTGGGCGGTGTGATGGAGGTAGACGTTTCTCGAAGCTCCCTCCTACTTCCACAACCCTTCTGGGAATTCTCTTTCTTCCAGGCTTATCTCTTCCAGGCAGCGTGGGGGACGTCAAGCGTATATGAAAAAAAAAAGTTGTGAATGGAAAGTTGGTGGGCTATTAATATGAGGTCATTTAGACGAAGGAGAAAAGAAAAGACGAACCCGGTTAGGATGTGACCAATAACGTATCTTGGTCAGGTAGATCAAAAACCTTTCTGAGGCTGTGATAGACCTGATGATACACGATGGTCTGATACCTGGGTGTGTGGAGTGGCTATAAACACATCAGTCAGTATCATCAGGACGGAGGGAAATGGCATGTACGAAGAGGAATCCCATCTCAGATCCGATCTCCTCTGAATTTCTTTGGTCTATTGTTGTGTTTCTGGATGTATCGAGGTACACAGAGATCGCCCGTAGGATGAGCCACGATACCGCTGACGTAGTTTTGATAAAGTCTCAGTACGAAATGTGATCAGGAATCAGCTTCTGCGGTAACTTAGTAACTGCGTGGCTGAGGTGAGTGACATCATGAGGTGTCATAATGTTCCAACTCACGGGTTTGGAAATGCGTCTTCGTCCCTCAGCGACCACTTTCTCTGGACTGAAGTATTTACCCTCAAAGAATGGAAGGACAAGTCGGTCAGAATACGTGTCTCTCTCTCATGTCGGATTTACCCTTGGCAGATTCTCTCGCTGCACTCCTTATGCAAGTGACAATTCCACTGCCTCTCTGCTTTACTACCTTACCTTCCTCTATACAGCATAGAAATGTCTTCCAGCTGAAGACCTCAGTTATAAATGACAAGGACTTTCTTCGTCTGGATCACCCCATGTACATGGCTTTCCCACGTACTGCCGGGTACTACATGCGTGGTGTGTCACCTTACCCTCATCGTAGACACCTGACAGAGCTGGGCTGGCTGAACGCCACACTGATCTCCGGCAGTTGTGTTACTCAACCACCAATGAACGAAGAGACTTATTATGACATCATATATCTCTCTACCAATGAGTATGAAGCATATCTAAATCTCAACCAATAATAATGAAGCAACGTAAGCATGAGTGGTTTTTGACCAATGATAATGAAGTATTACTTCCTCTACCAATGATGCTGAAGCATCAGTCCTTCTCCACCAATGAAACTGAAACGTATATGCTTTTCCACTAGTGAAACTGAGGCATACATACCCCCTCTGCCAATGAAACTGAAGCATATATACCTCTCTACTAATAAAAATGAAGCATATATACCTCTCCACCAATGAACAAACTTCAGTAAAGATATCACACACACACACACACACACACACACACACACACACACACACACACACACACACACACACATATGCACACACACACACGCAACGTCTTTTCTCCATTGACTCCACTAGTCTCTCTCGCTCCCCTTCCCAGGTGAGAACATGGACAACTAGCTCTCCAACCGTGATTCCAGAAGAGTGTAGCAACGTCACGCACCAACATTTCTTTCCCTCCTCGAACAGCCACGGACATTCCTAAGCTTTCTGTATTCAATCAAAGAGTTCATATGTTACCACAAACACCTCTCCACCAACGACTAGACAGAGTGACTCAGGAGATGTCAAACTTGCCAATAATGGCTTCATGCTTACTTCGCCAATAATGACTTCAGCTTACTTTCCCCTTTTGACTTCGCCAGCTAAATCCAACCATCACAAGGTGATCAGTTAAGCGGGCATGTCAGGTGAAATAATCTCTTCCACGATGTTTGGCTAATGTCTGAGATCTTCTCTTGTAAATGAGAAGGGGGAAAATATTTGGGCTTTACATTATCCCTTGGTCTTCTATCATCGAGTTCTTGTGGTGAGTCTCTCCCGCTTTCAATCGAGACTAAAGATTAGGAAAAGACGAAAATCATTATTCAACAATACAGATTTAAAGTAAAAGGTCTATGACTTACTGACTGAAACCATTATACATATATATATATATATATATATATATATATATATATATATATATATATATATATATATATATATATATATATATATATTCTTTTCTTTCAAACTATTCGCCATTTCCCGCATTAGCGAGGTAGCGTTAAGAACAGAGGACTGGGCCTTTGAGGGAATACCCTCACCTGGCCCAATTCTCTGTTCCTTCTTTTGAAAAAAAAAAAAAAAAAAAAAATGAAAATGATTAATATCCCTCCTACCCTTGATTCATTATGTGTATTCTGAATTAGAATTGCCAGACGAAGAGGAGCTGCACGTTTGAAAGAGTCGCTATCTGACGAAGGACGAGCCGTCCTGATGAAGGAGGAGGCAGCTGACGAATGGATGCAACCAGATAAAGGAACAGCCAGTTGATGGGGGGAGATACTACTTGATGAAAAGGGGTCGACCTGCTGAGGGAAGAACCACGTGACGAAGAAGGCCTGTTAATGACTTTCGAGTTACCTAACGAAGGAGGAGGAGGTACCTGACGGCGGAGAAGGCGTCAGTGATAATATAGGAGAAATTAACTAATGAGAGGGGAGCCACCTGATAAAGGACGAAGCAGGAGCCACTTGACTAAAGAAAGGGTACCTAAGAAAGGAAGAGCTTCCTGACGAAGGAGGAACCATCTGACGGAGAGGTCAGTTAGCTATGGAGGATCAGCCTGATGATGCATGTGTCACGTTAACGAACAGAGGGGGAACTGCCTAACGAACTAGGAACCACCCGACCAATGGGTTAGCTACCGTACGAAGGAGACGAACCATCTGGCAAAAGGGATAGTCAGGGATCGTCATCTGGCGAAGGAAGAAGCGCTACTTCTTCTTCTTCTTCTTCTGAGTTGACGCGGTGTCTACGTCACTAGATCGACCAACCACCCATGAAATCGGCAGAGTCAACGGCCGGATACCTCCATCGGGGCTCCTTACCGGCTTTCCTGTATTGGGCGACGGCTCAGAGCCGGATATCATGTACCCTGCCTGAAGAAGTACTACCAGACATTCCTTCTCAGGATGCTCAGCGATGCACAGGTAATGACAGGAGGGGAGTCGCCAGCCGGTTATGTGTGAGGAGCGCTTCGATCTGACCTCATCAAAAGGATGGCGTTTCATCACCGACATTATGCCACCAGGAAGTCATTACAATCACTGAGGATCATCAGCGTCGATTATGGCGTCTTCTTCCAAGTGTGAACCTGGAAGGCTCGAGGTTTGTTGCTGAGCCAAGGCGAGGGTGATGCCCCTTTCCCCTTCCCTTCCTCCTATACATTTCTCTGTCTCTCTTTCCCCATTCCCTCCCTCCCCCTCTCATGTCCGTCAGTCGCGCGTTCTCTCCCTATTTCTCTTTCTCCAGGGATCCTTTCCTTATGAAATAATAAACTTGCGCACGATACCAACACCTTGAGAGAGAGAGAGAGAGAGAGAGAGAGAGAGAGAGAGAGAGAGAGAGAGAGAGAGAGAGAGAGAGAGAGAGAGAGAGAGAGAGAGAGAGAGAGAGAGTCTTTGCTTCGACAAAGCAAAAGTACAGGAAACTCATCTGTTGTCCTCTCTGGTCAGGTGCACCAAGCTACCCAATATATAGAGTCCAGGCGAGGGTTCAGCCCGAACCTGGTACTCACGCAGCCAAGATCTAAGAAAAACAAAAAATTTATTTCTCCTATTTCGCTATAAATTCTGTAAGACACAGACTTTCCGTTCTGTGGTAGACGGTGCTTCATTGTAAAGAAAGTGGCAGGACTTCAAAGTGTTGACGACCGTTGTATGGTCAAGATCTGCTGGTCTATCTTCCTGTGAATTTAGTCTATTACGTCAGGACATTATCCTGTGTTCAGTTGCATTCTTCTTTCCCCCAACACCCTCACACCTCTCTTACTCTTGAACACTGTTGGCTTAAAATGGACGTGACAATGGTGCTGCTATATCACCGACTCTCCCATCCCCACAGTACATGATATCCTATTCACTGACTCTGTCATGCAACAAATATAAACAACTGTCTACCAGTGGCTACAGGATATAACCAACGGATGGGACACGTCCCGCAATGTAGTTCTGGTGCATCTTAAACACACGCCACAAAAGGAGATTCGCCAGCGTGTTGAGTCGCCTCACAAAGACCAAAGGGAGATTCGCCAGTGTGTTGAGTCGCCACACAAAGACCACAGTGTATCTCACTTTGACAGTCACTGGACGCTGGGTGAAATCCATTTCCTCATTTAGAAAAGTACAATGAGGACAAGACTCACGTGGAAAAGAGGATTCATATATCAGCGTCCCTCGTACAATGAGGACAAGACTCGTGGAGAAAAGAGGATGTACATCTCAGCGTTCCTCGTCTCTCTGAAAATTCGACCAAACTTAAAGACGGAGACTTTTAACTCGCGGCGTAACCACAAGTAGGAGGAGTCCGGTAAATCACACACACACACACACACACACACACACACACACACACACACACACACACACACACACACACAACACACACACACACACACACACACACACACACACACACACACACACACACACATACACAAACACACACTGATGTGACCTGATTTACACAATTGTAAACATGACAGAGATTTACGACCCTATTCCGGCTTTGCCTCAAACCACACACAAGTAGGTTAATGGTGTAGTTGGATCGTTACGGAAATCATTACCGGTCATCTCCCCAGCTGATTAACGAACACTGGACCCAAACGGGTCAAACTGGGTCATTTCAGTGTATTGTTATCGACCATGTCACATCTTTAGGTCACGATACTATGTATATATATATATATATATATATATATTCGCTATTTCCCTTGTGAGTAAGATAGCGTCAAGAACAAATGAATGAGCGTTAGAGGAAAAAATCCTCACTTGGTCCCTTCTCTGATCCTTCGTGTGTGTGTGTGTGTGTGTGTGTGTGTGTGTGTATGTGTTAATAATTCTTAATGTATTTCCTTTAAGGGTAAACAAACAATTAACATTATAATCAAAGGCGAACAAAAGAAATCTTAAAACAGGTCATAAATGTGAGACTCACGTCTATCGCCTGGAAATCATAACTGTCGAGTTATTTTTCTTCCCACCCGAGTTAGTAGCACAGTTCAAACGTCCACTGAGAGACGTATTCAATGCCTTGAGCATAAGACACTGGCTACTGGTAAGGTTCGCAAGTCTTGTAGTAGTTTGTATTTACTCTTCACGTGAAGATGGCTAGACGATCGCCTGACCTGGATGCTTTACATAGCTATATGTAATTATTTTTGAGTTGATACAGATGCTCTTTTTTTCTCTCTCTCTCTTTGGCCTTATTTGATGATTCTCATTTGTTTTTTCTTTTTCGATGGATGATGATCCACCCAGTAATTGATGATGCTCTTTTTTAATGTTCTCGATTAACGAGAAACTCTTTTTTTTCCCCTTTAATTGATGATGCTATTTTGTTTTCTTATGATTGATATATGTGATCTTTTTTCTTATACTGGTGATGCTCTTGTGTTCTTTCGACTGGTGATTATATCCTTTTTCCTCTCGAGTGATGATGCTCTTTTGTTTTTTTTTTCTGATTTATTCAAACTTATTTTTATGTGACTTTCGTCTGTTGCATTATGGACACAGACGGTTCTATCGTAAAAGATGACGAGTTTTCAAACACTAGTTAATATACATACATATATATATATATATATATATATATATATATATATATATATATATATATATATATATATATATATATATATATATAAGCCGTCTCTGTTCCTTGGCCATAATGGTAGCGGGAAAACTCGCGTGAGATGAGGCCGTCCCACGCGGGCCGCCCTACTCCACCATGGCCACGTGCCCATCCCCCAGGGAGGAGGGAGTACACATATGGTGGCGGGGGCAGGTGGCAGGCCTGGCGAGCGTCAGCGGCCTCCGTCCTCAACACAAGAGAAGCGCCGCCAGCTGCCCGCGGGGCACGGGTACTGGAGGGTGTGGGTGGCACACACACACACACACACACACACGCACACATCGTTACGTAGCGAGTCACATGTATAAGGGTACATCCAGGACCAACCCAGCACCACTAGTCCGTGTTGATATCTGGGGCATGACGGTACGATCCCTGAGCTCGACGGTACGAACCTTGGTATGATGGCTTGACCCTTTATCTGACTTGCGTGTGTGTGTGTGTGTGTGTGTGTGTGTGTGTGTGTGTGTGTGTGTGTGTGTGTAACATCCATAGAAAAAAAAATACATGATCATATCCATGTTCACCTTTGCAGTAAGTACTTGGTAATATATATACATATATATATATATATATATATATATATATATATATATATATATATATATATATATATATATATATATATATATATATATATATAAATATATATATATATATATATATATATATATTTTTTCTTTTTTTTTTTTTCTTTCATACTATTCGCCATTTCCCGCATTAGCGAGGTAGCGTTAAGAACAGAGGACTGGGCCTTAGAGGGAATATCCTCACCTGGCCCCCTTCTCTGTTCCTTCTTTTGGAAAATTAAAAAAAAAAAAAAAACGAGAGGGGAGGATTTCCAGCCCCCCGCTCCCTCCCCTTTTAGTCGCCTTCTACGACACGCAGGGAATACGTGGGAAGTACTCTTAATCCCCTCTCCTCAGGGATAATATATATATATATATACATATATATATATATATATATATATATATATATATATATATATATATATATATATATATATATATATATATATATATTAATTTACCAAGGTGCCCTCATCCTCTTTATAACCGACTAATTAGTCCAACTATTGACTCTGGTGTGAGTCCAAGCAATTAGCACCAACAACGCTAAACCGACGAGACTTCAGACACCAACAGCTCTTCACGGCCACCTTAAGGACCCAATGGTCTGTCGGGATGGGGAGGGCGGTGTTCATCACTCAGGCCGGTGCTCCTCCTTCCTTCCCTCCCTCCTTCACCGCTTGGGTTAGGGCTGCCTCATCTGAGGTTCATTGGGAGACAGTGTGGTTCAGAGCCGCCCCCTCCTTGGGGAGCGATGAACCCGAGTGTCGTGCAGGTGCAATGATGTCGGTGGCTCTCTCTCTCTCTCCCTCCTGAAGGAGGAGGAGGAGGAGGAGGAGGAGGTGGCGGTGGGTCAGCAGACTAGCTAATTGCCGCCGGATATGGGGGTGAGGGTGGTAGGTGGAGCTTTGTCGAACATTAGCACACACACACACACACACACACACACAGTCCAACTACCTCCCTCTCCTTCTACGAGGTCGTCACGTCCCTCGCTACGGTCATGTAATTCGTAAACGTCGTCATTTTCGTGCCCCTCCATCCCTCTTCCCACCTTTCGTTTTCATCATAGAATCCTCCGTTAAGCTTTATAGTCGTCCCCTTATTGTCCCATTGTCCGTTTTCTTTCTTTATCATCCCACTTTCATTTCTGCTTGTCTGACTGTTGTCTAACTCCAGTGTTTTTGCTGGTTTTGACTACATTTTTTGTCCTCTCTCGTGTTTTTGTAGTCTTACTCCAGTAGATTTTGTAGTCTTACTCCAGTGGTATTTGTAGTCTTATTCCAGTGGTTTTTGTAGTCTTACTCCAGTGGTTTTTGTAGTCTTACTCCAGTGGTTTTTGTAGTCTTACTCCAGTGGTTTTTGTAGTCTTACTCCAGTTGTTTTTGTAGTCTTACTCCAGTGGTTTTGGTAGTCTTACTCCAGTTGTTTTTGTAGTCTTATTCCAGTGGTTTTTGTAGTCTTACTCCAGTGGTTTTTGTTGTCTGACTTGTATTACTCTCGCCTGATTTCAATGATTTTGTTCTTTGACGCCAGTGTCTTTTGTTGTCTGATCAGTTTTTCTAAATTTCTTTCTCTGACTACTGTGTCTTTGTCATCTAATGCCTATGTTCTCGATGGCTAACACCTGCGCTTTTGTTATCTGTGTCTATTATTTTTGTTTCCTGTCCAGTGTCTTTGTTATAGAACGACAATGTTTTTGTTGTTGTTGTTGTATGACTCCTTACTCTTGACTCCCATTATTTTGTACAGCCGTAGTATTTGTCCCTCTGCCTGACGTCAGTCCTTACATGTTTGACTACAAATTTTGTCTTTGTTGTTCCTATTGTGTGGTTGCATCCTGGTCACTTGTTTTTATGCTCCTGTTGTTCTTGTTCTTCAGTGCCATGTTATCATAATCATCATAGTCTGGGGGCGTTCTTCTCTTCTTGTTCTTTGTACGGAAAGAACTAATGGTTTCCGACACGTGGTTCTTCTGTTCTACACGAACTACCTCAGGTTCTTCTTCAAGCCTGTGTGTGTGTGTGTGTGTGTGTTGGAGGGGTTAGCTTAGGTCTAAGCCACGCCCTAGCAACCGTCTCCTCCGTCCTGTTGACCTCCCTTAACCCCCCCCCCACCAACCTCCTTCGGAAACCTTGAACCCAAGCCATCATCAGGGCTCCGAGACGATTCGACCCGCTAATGAAGCACTTCGGCGCGGTTCATTTTACCTCCGCTGGTAGGTATTGACTCTCTACCCGTCAAGGACAACATCAACACCGGCCGGGTCATGGCCCCTCTCTGTCACTGACCTGTGAAGTGTGGACAAGTAACCGGCACTTTCGAATAAGGATTCGTATCAAAGTATCGAAAGGCTATGTCTATCAGCACCGTATACACAAAAACATCCTTGACATCTTAGTAGGATAGCAGATATAAGGACGTATGCATCCCATAAATGGTCTAAATTTATTTGATGTATATCATTTTTTTGACGACAATTTATGAAAGATACATAGATGAACGAGGTCCTGTAACCTCCGTAAATATCAACACTTCCTTAATCGTCTTCTTTTTTTTTTTTTGAGCATCTGTAGATTGAAAAAGCGCAGCTCTGCTGTTTGAGTGGGCTGCATCATGGCGCTGAACCCGTACAGGCGCAGGTTTCATGTTAGCGCAGTCCTATATTAGCGCACATCCCATAGTGATACCAATCCCATATCAATGCCAATGACCTAACCAGCCAACCCAGCTTCATCAAGTGTAGTGACGGGCCAATCAGCTGCTAGACTCAACATATTACCGACTGGTCAGTCACCCACCGACATTCCTCAAGCATCTATTATCAATATCACATCAGCTTTGTTATGTACTTGGTAACAAGCAGACCCGTATCATCACTACTACTTCCTAACCTGAGAACGTGTTTATCATCATCCCTCACATGAACGTAGGAGCTTGAGTCATCATTTGCGACAGAGGCGATCAAGCACTTCACATAAACAATGGACATACGAGCCTCTTCCCCCCCGCCTGGATATAGCCATCCTCGAGGGCTGGTGGTGGGAACCGGTGGAAGTTGACGAAGTCATAGGCCGCCATAGCAGGTTTGGTGCCAACTTTTCACCCATTACTGAGAAACAATATAAACGTAAGTACAGAGTAAAATTAGTAGGTGACACATACACACACACACCTGGGTCCAAGGGGTCAACACAAGATGGGATCTATGCAGGACATGGAGGAGGCGTCACGGTATGTGACGGCAGGAACATAGTGACACCTTCGTCATACCGAGAATCTGGAGAGTTTCGAACTCAGGTGAACCAGAGGTCAACACCCTCCGAGTCAGGGGGATGATGACGACTGTTTATTACTAATTAGGGACGATATTTCCACAGCCATTAGGATCGTCGGGTGGGAGCAGAGGAGAGGGTGTCGGGGAGGCACGGTAAGGCAATATGTGAGGCCAGTAGCAGCGGCAGGTAAGGACGAAGGCCACACTGATACATATACGTATGTACAGACATACACAGTCCTTTGCAAGAAAACGTATAGGATCATATAAGAACCAAACAAAGACACATACGAGCCAACGCAAATAAACATATAAAGAGGAAAGAAACAAGAAAAATCACGCAAACATGACACTCACTCTCCATACCACAAATATATACACAGAGGATATAAACAAAATTAAGACCTTCATAGCACTATCCAGCACCAGTTTAGGAAAAAAAAAGAATCCAAAATATAATCATAATACAAAATCAAGCTGCATGGACGTAGAGAGAACCAGTCTACAGCAACAGTCAGCTGAAGAAGAAAATTACACCTAAAGCGAAGATTTTTCACCCTGGGGTTGTCAGGCCTTTGTTTTGTTGTGGTGAAGGAAGCCACAGTGATTTCTCCCCGGCTGCTTAAACATATAATTTTTTCTATATATATATATATATATATATATATCCTGGCCTGAGACAGTTACCCATTATATCGACCAACCCCAAGAGGTGAATGAACAGCTGGGTTGATTGTGGACCGACTTCTGCAACCAGGATTCGAACCTATTCACTCGAAATGGGGGCGGCCCGTGAATGCGTCACGGTCAGGAACAGCGCTAACCTTAGCTACACCACGGGAGCCCATATTCAATGTACATTTTGAAAGTGTCATTACGGGCGTATTGTTGCTCTGTTTCCTATATTCAGTAACCCTTGTAACAACCCCAAGTTGCCGTAGTTTTTGTGAACACCATAAACATAAATAAGCTGTTTCATTCTTGGGTTTAGGGTCTTAACAGCCTTAGCAAACTGAATTTAAGCCGTTATGAGGACGAGAACCACTTATGAAGAAGACAGTTATATGTCGACAGTCTTATACAGGTATAAAATAAAGCTCTTGGCTCAGGCGGAAGTACAAATGAAAAAATAAAGACGAGTAAATTAAGCGTCATTTTTTTAAGCTTTCAGACTGGGGTATAAAATAAAGACGAGTAAATCAAGCGTCATTTTTTTAAGCTTTCAGACTGGGGTATGAAATAAAGACGAGTGAATTAAGCGTCATTTTTTTAAGCTTTCAGACTGGGGTATAAAATAAAGACGAGTAAATTAAGCGTCATTTTTTAAGCTTTCAGACTGGGGTATGAAATAAAGACGAGTGAATTAAGCGTCATTTTTTTAAGCTTTCAGACTGGGGTATGAAATAAAGACGAGTAAATCAAGCGTCATTTTTTTAAGCTTTCAGACTGGGGTATGAAATAAAGACGAGTAAATCAAGCGTCATTTTTTTAAGCTTTCAGACTGGGGTATGAAATAAAGACGAGTAAATCAAGCGTCATTTTTTTAAGCTTTCAGACTGGGGTATAAAATAAAGACGAGTGAATTAAGCGTCATTTCTCTAAGCTTTCAGACTGGGAGTCATGATAATCCAAGCCTGACGAACAGGTAGACGAAAGAAACACACGCGAGCAATAGACAGACTACGTGTAATAGATATATGAAAGAACTCTATGTAAACCAAATATATGAAGGAGCTACGTATAAGCAACGGTATGACGAAAGAACATGTAAACAAATGTATGAAAGTATCACTTGCAAACAAATGTATGAAAGATCTACTCGTAAACAAAAATATATGAAGGAGCTACGTATAAGCAACTGTATGAAAGAACATGTAAACAAATGCATGAAAGATCTACTCGTAAACAAAAATATATGAAGGAGCTAAGCATAAGCAACTGTATGAAAGAACATGTAAACAAATGTATGAAAGATCTACTCGTAAACAAAAATATATGAAGGAGCTACGCATAAGCAACTGTATGAAAGAACATGTAAACAAATGTATGAAAGCATCACTTACAAACAAATGTATGAAGGAGCTACTTGTTAACAAATATATGAAGGAGCTATGTATGAATGAATATATAGAATACACGGGATAAAGCTTCTCCAGTCGGGCCCTAAAAAAATTGTAAAAGAAAAACTGACGTGTGTCAACAATGATATATATATATAATATATATAATATATAATATAATATATATATATAAATATATATATATATATATAATATATATATATATATATATATATATATATATATCATTTACTGTTGCCTGAAGATCATTCCTCAACATGATAGTTCGCCATACGTAAGTCGCTCATAGAGAAACCTTTCAGTTCTATCTACAGACTGTTTGCCTAAGGTAGTTGCTAAATGGTGTTACTCCGCCCGTCCGTGAGTAACCCGACCCTAAGTCTGAAACCTTTGTTTTCATCATCGCTTACTGTCGTTTAGCAAGCTACTGCCATCACAGCGGAAGGTGTAAGGTGTCTTACTCGTCCAACACCGAACCGATTCTCCATTTCTTTCCCCTTTCGACCGACCTCGTTTTCTTCAGTCTTTAACTCTCCTTGTGTTTCGCATCCACACCTACACAAATAAAGAATAATCATTTAAAAGATAAAAAGCAAAAGCAATCTGGCTACTCCACAACACACGCGAAGATTCGTGTTTCTCTGTTTTCAAATATCAGATTCATATATATTATATACTTATATACACTACTTATATTTTATAGTTATATATATAATTCTTTCTCTTTAATCATTCCGCCATTCCCACTGCGAGGTACGTTAAGAAAGAGACTGGCCTTTGAATACCCACTGACCAACATGTATCCTCTTTATGGAAAATAAAAAGAAAACGAGATGGGAGGATTTCCACACCACGCTCAAATCTTATTCTCTGTTTTATATATTATAACAGAATATATAATTATATATATATATATATACTATATACAGATATAATATATATAATTCTTTTTTTCTTTTAAACTATTCGCCATTTCCCACGTTAGCGAGGTAGCGTTAAGAACAGAGGACTGGGCCTTTTTTGGAATATCCTCACCTGGCCCCACTCTGTTCCTTCTTTTGGAAAATTAAAAAAAAACGAGAGGGAGGATTTCCAGCCCCCCGCTCCCTCCCCTTTTAGTCGCCTTCTACGACACGCAGGGAATACGTGGGAAGTATTCTTAATCCCCTATCCCCAGGGATATATATATATATATATATATATATATATATATATATATATATATATATATATATATATATATATATATATATATATATTTGTTTTACTTTCTCCCCCTCCTTCCCTAGAACGTAATCTTTCTTCCCCTCAGTCGTCTGATATTCTTTTCAAATATCCCAGTTTATCCCAGTCACCCAGGCATTCATCCCTCGCTACTACTTCCCCCCCCCCCCCCCCCCCCCCCCCACTATTCCTCCGTCTTCCGAAATAGATAGAAAGTTGCTCAGCAACACGAGTAGGGGGTTTGCACAATTACGCGTGGCTCTCCTCACTACACCAGGGAAAAGTTATTCACAATTACATCCTTATCCGATCAAAGTACCATACGATGGAGACATGAAACCTCCAAGCCTCTGGGATCTATTTAGGACGCTAAATATGAGCACCGCAAAATGAAATCAAGAAACATCTCATGAGCGCCTCACACACACACACACACACACACCACTGTCACACCACGATTCTACCACCACCATGCCCCACCGACAAGGAAAGTTCGTGCGGCGCCTTGACACGCAGAAGTAACTTAAACCTCCCTTATCGGAGGGTGTGTGTATGAGTGTGTGGTTACAACAGCTTCGTTCACTGCTGAGAAGCGTTAGACCTCCAGGGTGTTTACACCCACTTGGTTCAGTCTGTCTCCTCGCATGAGGTCATTAAGAATAAGAGATTTGCTCAACAAGATCTGACCTTGGGTGTCTATTCATTTTGAAGGAAGACACAACAACTTACGTTAACATTAACATAAAAAAAACACACCAGAAATCCACCATTTGCTCTTATGTATAACGCCACGATATTTCCATAAAAAGTCGAGCGTTATCAGAACAAAGTCATATTTCGCTGGGTAACCTAGGCGTCGTCGGAACTAAGGCCCAATCGCTGGCATAATGTGAGCGATAATGCTTTGGCGGTTTAGATAAATATGGTGGTTCATTTTCAAAGAGTTTTAGATTGTATGTGTAGATAATGATCCTTTATGATTTGAATGTCTGTAATGTGCACTTCGATGCTCGACGGATGGCTACCAGCTGCAACACGGGGGAAGTCATCATATTTCCTACAAAGCTCTCAAACTTTCATTCACTTGCAGAGATAAGTGATATTGCTCTTACTAATAAGCTGATAAGGAGAGCAAAGAGGATACTAAGCTGACGAAGAGCGTCGAAGAGAGGAGGAGGAGGAGGAGGATATCGGTTGCCATGTGTGGCCACAACCAGACGAGGCAGACAACGACTCTCTCTCTCTCTCTCTCTCTCTCTCTCTCTCTCTCTCTCTCTCTCTCTCTCTCTCTCTCTCTCTCTCCCAACGCGTTCATATAACCAGTTAACTAACAGGTGTATCGCGACGCTGACCAGTTACCGCTAATTCACTCATCTGTTACGTTATGTAAAACTAATGCTATAAGTGTTGCTATGATTTGGTTATAGTTGCTCACGGAATAATTAGAAGAAATAAAAAATGCCCTTTTGACGGCAAACCAAATCTTCGATGGGTCAGATTACAAGATGACAGAAGCTAGAATTTTCATCTATTTTTGTCAAGATATACAGTTTACTAAAAAGTAATTTGTCACATGATCTAACGTGTAGAGGGTTGTTCACATTTTAGGAATGTGTGAACTGTTTCTTGTTTCAAAGTTTCTTATGAGTTTTATCTCCCCTTTTCATTTCTCTTCCTTTCAGGTATGTCTCCTAATCAGTTTCATCCTTTCTTTTTTTTTCCTTCGTTTACTATCGTCAGTTTTCCTATCTCCCAGAAACGCATCCGTGTGCTTTATATTCACTTCCTACATCTCTGTATACACTGAGCCCCATTATTTATTTGTTTACACGTACCTCCTTCATATAAAGGTTTTACAACACGTAGCTCATCTATTCCGTGCATGGTTTATATTTCGTTTACTTGCTCTTCCAATTTCGTTTTCCATGATCTTCAATGTAAAAGCACACAAGAAAAGAAATAATGCTTTATCTACACTTCTGATTTATATATTTCTTACGCCTGCCTTAGCCACGAGTACTGTGATACAATCAAATGGTTCGTTCTCATCCGCCATTTTCGACAGACTCATTTTCAATTTTCCAAGGCTATTGCGACCCCATCCTAGAATGAAACGGCTAACTTGTGTTGAAAGTGTTTATCAGAAAACTGCGAGGGAAACAAGGGTTACAGAACGCAGGAAACAAAGCAAACCAAGACACGCGTCATTGACAGTTTGAAATTGTACATTGAGGCGGGAGAGTTGCTGTCGAGCTTAGTATATTGGGACAGCCATGTTTGGACAGTCGGGTAGAAATCACTGTGGCTTCCTTCACCTCCCCAAAATAACGGGCTCTTCCTCCACATCCAGCCTGGTTTGTACGTCCAGGCTGGTTAATTCAAATCTTTGCCAAGGCTTCGTTTTCTTGAATCGAGTTACCATTTTCTGTCACCCATGGCCCCCAATTTGATTGAGTAATGACTCCCTTACTTCCGATGTAACTATGAATCTCTTACGGTTTCTTTTGCTATTTCCAGCCATACACGTATGTCTCATACTGACATTTGCTTTGACGTATAAGTCTCTTAGTTTCTCCAGGCAAATTTACGAAATCTATTCTCGTTTTGGTTACTTGAGTTTTTATGAACTACTTTCTTAGACAACAAACATATCTTTAAGTCATCGTGCCACCACTTCTTCAGCTTCGTTTGAAACATGACCGTCTTGTACTCACTGGCACACATGTTCCCTCCATGGAATCTTTTCCAAGTTATATCCATATCGTCTTCATTCATGATACCATCTGAGGTTCGCCTGAAAAGAGCAATGCAAAGACCACTGAAAATTGTTAAGTCTATAATCTGGTATTTCTTCACGCCTTTCGTGTTGACCAGTATTTAAACGCTTTGCTGAAAGTCATCTCAGAAGTGACATGTCGGTGATCACAAGCAGCAACCTTTACTCCTACTTCAACATCATATAGACGAGATCCTTATTTGTGGTCAGTACTAAATCTAATATGTTTTCACCTCGGGTAGATTTCTTCACTAATTGTGTTAGGGCACTATCAAGCGAATTTCGGTCCTGGAAAGGAATTCCTCTCACATAGATAACGGTATGTTAAAGTCTCCCATTACGATCGAATCTTTTTCACTACTAATTGATCATAAAGTCTTTCGTCTACCTCTAGTATCTGTGATAGGATCCTATAAAGAGATCCTAGTTTGATATTTTCTTTGGATTTTCCCGTGTCTTGTCCACACTAGTCTATTTTTTTTTTTTCACAGGCCCTGTGTTCCCTCCTCCTTAACATGCTATACCTATTCCTCGTTTTCTTGTTATATTCCGCAGAGGCGCATCCCGCAGAGGCGCATCCCGCAGAGGCGCATCCCGCAGAGGCGCATCCCGCAGAGGCGCATCCCGCAGAGGCGCATCCCGCAGAGGCGCATCCCGCAGAGGCGCATCCCGCAGAGGCGCATCCCGCAGAGGCGCATCCCGCAGAGGCGCATCCCGCAGAGGCGCATCCCGCAGAGGCGCATCCCGCAGAGGCGCATCCCGCAGAGGCGCATCCCGCAGAGGCGCATCCCGCAGAGGCGCATCCCGCAGAGGCGCATCCCGCAGAGGCGCATCCCGCAGAGGCGCATCCCGCAGAGGCGCATCCCGCAGAGGCGCATCCCGCAGAGGCGCATCCCGCAGAGGCGCATCCCGCAGAGGCGCATCCCGCAGAGGCGCATCCCGCAGAGGCGCATCCCGCAGAGGCGCATCCCGCAGAGGCGCATCCCGCAGAGGCGCATCCCGCAGAGGCGCATCCCGCAGAGGCGCATCCCGCAGAGGCGCATCCCGCAGAGGCGCATCCCGCAGAGGCGCATCCCGCAGAGGCGCATCCCGCAGAGGCGCATCCCGCAGAGGCGCATCCCGCAGAGGCGCATCCCGCAGAGGCGCATCCCGCAGAGGCGCATCCCGCAGAGGCGCATCCCGCAGAGGCGCATCCCGCAGAGGCGCATCCCGCAGAGGCGCATCCCGCAGAGGCGCATCCCGCAGAGGCGCATCCCGCAGAGGCGCATCCCGCAGAGGCGCATCCCGCAGAGGCGCATCCCGCAGAGGCGCATCCCGCAGAGGCGCATCCCGCAGAGGCGCATCCCGCAGAGGCGCATCCCGCAGAGGCGCATCCCGCAGAGGCGCATCCCGCAGAGGCGCATCCCGCAGAGGCGCATCCCGCAGAGGCGCATCCCGCAGAGGCGCATCCCGCAGAGGCGCATCCCGCAGAGGCGCATCCCGCAGAGGCGCATCCCGCAGAGGCGCATCCCGCAGAGGCGCATCCCGCAGAGGCGCATCCCGCAGAGGCGCATCCCGCAGAGGCGCATCCCGCAGAGGCGCATCCCGCAGAGGCGCATCCCGCAGAGGCGCATCCCGCAGAGGCGCATCCCGCAGAGGCGCATCCCGCAGAGGCGCATCCCGCAGAGGCGCATCCCGCAGAGGCGCATCCCGCAGAGGCGCATCCCGCAGAGGCGCATCCCGCAGAGGCGCATCCCGCAGAGGCGCATCCCGCAGAGGCGCATCCCGCAGAGGCGCATCCCGCAGAGGCGCATCCCGCAGAGGCGCATCCCGCAGAGGCGCATCCCGCAGAGGCGCATCCCGCAGAGGCGCATCCCGCAGAGGCGCATCCCGCAGAGGCGCATCCCGCAGAGGCGCATCCCGCAGAGGCGCATCCCGCAGAGGCGCATCCCGCAGAGGCGCATCCCGCAGAGGCGCATCCCGCAGAGGCGCATCCCGCAGAGGCGCATCCCGCAGAGGCGCATCCCGCAGAGGCGCATCCCGCAGAGGCGCATCCCGCAGAGGCGCATCCCGCAGAGGCGCATCCCGCAGAGGCGCATCCCGCAGAGGCGCATCCCGCAGAGGCGCATCCCGCAGAGGCGCATCCCGCAGAGGCGCATCCCGCAGAGGCGCATCCCGCAGAGGCGCATCCCGCAGAGGCGCATCCCGCAGAGGCGCATCCCGCAGAGGCGCATCCCGCAGAGGCGCATCCCGCAGAGGCGCATCCCGCAGAGGCGCATCCCGCAGAGGCGCATCCCGCAGAGGCGCATCCCGCAGAGGCGCATCCCGCAGAGGCGCATCCCGCAGAGGCGCATCCCGCAGAGGCGCATCCCGCAGAGGCGCATCCCGCAGAGGCGCATCCCGCAGAGGCGCATCCCGCAGAGGCGCATCCCGCAGAGGCGCATCCCGCAGAGGCGCATCCCGCAGAGGCGCATCCCGCAGAGGCGCATCCCGCAGAGGCGCATCCCGCAGAGGCGCATCCCGCAGAGGCGCATCCCGCAGAGGCGCATCCCGCAGAGGCGCATCCCGCAGAGGCGCATCCCGCAGAGGCGCATCCCGCAGAGGCGCATCCCGCAGAGGCGCATCCCGCAGAGGCGCATCCCGCAGAGGCGCATCCCGCAGAGGCGCATCCCGCAGAGGCGCATCCCGCAGAGGCGCATCCCGCAGAGGCGCATCCCGCAGAGGCGCATCCCGCAGAGGCGCATCCCGCAGAGGCGCATCCCGCAGAGGCGCATCCCGCAGAGGCGCATCCCGCAGAGGCGCATCCCGCAGAGGCGCATCCCGCAGAGGCGCATCCCGCAGAGGCGCATCCCGCAGAGGCGCATCCCGCAGAGGCGCATCCCGCAGAGGCGCATCCCGCAGAGGCGCATCCCGCAGAGGCGCATCCCGCAGAGGCGCATCCCGCAGAGGCGCATCCCGCAGAGGCGCATCCCGCAGAGGCGCATCCCGCAGAGGCGCATCCCGCAGAGGCGCATCCCGCAGAGGCGCATCCCGCAGAGGCGCATCCCGCAGAGGCGCATCCCGCAGAGGCGCATCCCGCAGAGGCGCATCCCGCAGAGGCGCATCCCGCAGAGGCGCATCCCGCAGAGGCGCATCCCGCAGAGGCGCATCCCGCAGAGGCGCATCCCGCAGAGGCGCATCCCGCAGAGGCGCATCCCGCAGAGGCGCATCCCGCAGAGGCGCATCCCGCAGAGGCGCATCCCGCAGAGGCGCATCCCGCAGAGGCGCATCCCGCAGAGGCGCATCCCGCAGAGGCGCATCCCGCAGAGGCGCATCCCGCAGAGGCGCATCCCGCAGAGGCGCATCCCGCAGAGGCGCATCCCGCAGAGGCGCATCCCGCAGAGGCGCATCCCGCAGAGGCGCATCCCGCAGAGGCGCATCCCGCAGAGGCGCATCCCGCAGAGGCGCATCCCGCAGAGGCGCATCCCGCAGAGGCGCATCTCGCAGAGGCGCATCCCGCAGAGGCGCATCCCGAAGAGGCGCATCCCGCAGAGGCGCATCCCAGCAGCTCTTCAGACGTACTGAACATCAGCGAGGATGATTTTGCCAAGGCCTTCATCAGCAACCAACCCATCTTCCAACTGGTCAATCAGCCCTACATGGGTAGGGGCAGGTCAGACAATGATGGCTCAGGTAAGCAAGTGTGAACCACCCATTATTGCTCATTTAGCTGGTGTTCTTAATACTCATGCTCTTTGGCGGATTACTATCTCTCTCTCACCTATCGTTTACCATATACAGGTTTCCTTGTACGATGGTGGAATTTCACACCGTCTTTTCGTTATGTTGTTGTATTCTGGTATTTCATTTTGTTCCACGTATGGGCTTCACCCTGCTTTCCCCCCGCAGTGACTTTCTCAAAACATCATCTTGTGGTTAAGTTTGGTTATATCACTACAAGAAGATTGAATCGCCTTCTAGAGGAGAGAAACTGTCCTGGTGTTTGAAATGTTCTGTTCCGTTTTGGGGGGGATGTCTGCGTTCATCATTCTGGGGCGTTATATCACACAGACAGACACGACAGACAGACAGACACACACACACACACACACACACACACCCAGCTTGGCTAACCACAGATTCCAGTTTGGGTAAGCAGTGAGTGTGTCTAACCCTCACTAACTGACTAATAGACTGGATAATGGCATATGTTAGGGACGTAATGTCAGGCTTTTCAAGACCACCCTCCCCCACGCTGACAATGGCCCAGTCCTGAGGCAAGCGAAGATCACCCCCCCCCCCCCGCGCAAACCCACCAAAGAACAGCTACGACTACTTACGATCCTCTTGTTGCTACAACCATGTTGCTACAACCATGATACTATAACACTGTTGCTACATCCTTGTCACTATAACCTTGTTGGTACAACCATGATACTATAACCTTGTTGCTACATCCTTGTCACTATAACCTTGTTGCTACATCCTTGTTATTACGACCTTGTTGCTACATCCTTGTTATTACAACCTTGTTGTTACATCCTTGTTATTGCAACCTTGTTGCTACATCCTTGTTATTACAACCTTGTTGCTACACCCTTGTTATCACAACCTTGTTGCTACATCCTTGTTATTACAACCTTGTTGCTACATCCTTGTTATTACAACCTTGTTGCTACATCCTTGTCACTATAACCTTGTTGCTACAACCTTGTTGCTACATCCTTGTCACTATAACCTTGTTGCTAAATCCTTGTTGCTACAACCTTGTTGCTACATCCTTGTTATTACAACCTTGTTGCTACATCCTTGTTATTACAACCTTGTTGCTACATCCCTGTAACTACAACCTCGTAGCTTTATCCTAAACACTACTACAACCTTATTGCAACATCTCTGTGTCACTGCAACTTCGCTGTTACATCCTTGTCACTATAAGATTTTTGATATACCTTTTTTGCAACATTTTTCCTATATCCTTGTTAGTACAACTTTGTTGCTACAGACTTGTTACTACAACCTTGTTCCTACATCAACCTTGTTACGACAGCATTGTCATTACAACACTGTTGCTATATCCTCGTTGTTACATCCTTGTTATTACAACCCTGTTGCTTCTACAACCTTGTTAGTGCAACCTTTTGTTAATCCTTGTTACTACAACCTTGTGGCTACATCCTTGTTACTTTAAAACTTGCTGCTGCTTCCTTGTCATACAACCTCTTAGCTACATTTCTAATTACAACATTATTGCTACATCTTTTTTGCTACAGTATTCCCTCCACTTCGTTGTTAATACAACCTTTTCACTACATCCTTGTTGCTACAACTTTGTTGCTACATCCCTGTTGCTACAATCATGTTGCTACAACCTTCTTACTACAACTTTGCTATATCCTTGCCACTACAATCTTCTTACGATACCCTTGTTAATACAACCTAGCTCTTACAACCTTGTTGCTGCTACAATCCTATTGTGCCACCGTTGTTTCTACAACCTTGTTTCCAGAACCTTGGCACTAAAGGGTATTTGCAACATCCTTGTTGTTATAACGTTGCTGTGGCAACCTTGTTTTCAGAACCATGTTGCTACAACCTTGCTTTCTAGAACCCTGTTGCTACAACATTGGTTATAGCCTTGTTATTACGCTTGTGTCCCATAAAGCTTATTGCCGTAAGTCTGTTGTTACAACCTTGTTGCTAAAAGCCTGTTTTTGCAACCTTCTCGCCATAACCTTGATGCTACAACCTTAATCCTACAAGCTTACCGGTACAAACTTGTTGCTTTAAGCTTGTTGTTTTAAGCTTGTTGCTACTATCACGCTTGCTGAAGCTTTTTGCTACAACCTTGTCGATACAATTTTGTTGCTATAAGCTTTTGGCTACCACCAAGGTTGCTACAAGCTTGTTGTTACAACCTTGTTGACATATTTGTTTCTAAAAGGCTTTTCTACAAGCATGGCGCTAGAAGCCTGTTTCTACAACCTTCTTGCCACAACCACTTTACTTCAACCTTGTTGTTATAGCCTTCTTGCTAACAACAATGTTCCTGAAAGTTTGCTACTGCAACCATTCTATTGCAACGCTGTTGCCAAAAACCTTCTTGTTACAACCCTGTTGTGATAATCTCGTCGACACGATCTTGCGAATTCAACCCTGTTGATATAACCTTATCACCACATCCTTATTGCTACCATACTGTCGCTAAATGCCTCTTGCTACAACCTCATTTTCAAAAGTTTTTTTTTTTGTGCAACGTTGTTTCTACAACCTCTTAAGTACAACCTCTTAAGTTACCTCTGAAGTAATTAGGTGGAAGATATACATGGTATATATTGGCCCTAATCTGGAGCAGCCCCAGTCTGGAGCAGCCCTAATCTGGAATAGCTCCAGTCTGGAGCAGCCCTAGTCTGGAGCAGCCCTAATCTGGAATAGCTCCAGTCTGGAGCAGCCCCAGTCTGGAGCAGCCCTAATCTGGAATAGCCCCAGTCTGGAGCAGCCCTAATCTGGGACAGCCCCAGTCTGGAGCAGCCCTAATCTGGAATAGCCCCAGTCTGGAGCAGCCATAATCTGGGACAGCCCCAGTCTGGAGCAGCCCTAATCTGGAATAGCCCCAGTCTGGAGCAGCCCTAATCTGGAGCAGCCCCAGTCTGGAGCAGCCCTAATCTGGAATAGCCCCAGTCTGGAGCAGCCCTAATCTGGAATAGCCCCGGTCTGGAATAGCCCCAGTCTGGAGCAGCCCTAATCTGGAATAGCCCCAGTCTGGAGCAGCCCTAATCTTGGAATAGCCCCAGTCTGGAGCAGCCCTAATCTGGAATAGCCCCAGTCTGGAGCAGCCCTAATCTTGGAATAGCCCTAATCTGGAATAGCCCCAGGTCTGGAATAGGCCGCAACAATCCAGTCTCTTCACTTCAGGCGTCTCGCGGATTATGCTGGAATCGCTCCAAAAAGGACGATAACTAGAATGGTACCAGAACTAAGCTCTTAAGAGTGGGTGGGTAGGGGTTTTAAACCCTCCACCTACCTCCACTGTAAGAGAGAAGAGTGAGCGAAGTCATGATACCTGACTTTTCAAGGAAGTCGTGGTAACACTTAGCACAGATCATCTAAGACAAGGGGCCTCGGCTGGAAGAGGCTGGGGGGCCAAGAGAATGTGCATCACGGAGGGGCGTCACGAAGCTTCTCTTCAGCGACCAGCACCACGGTCTGTGCGACTCGCAGGAGCAGGCTAAGCGAAGACCCCCGAGTTCAGCGCCGCGACTGCCACTGGCAAAATCACTGGTTTCCGCCCACTTGTGTGGCTATGCCGCGAGTGGAAAGTCACTTTCAGCTGTGGTATGCATCATCCCAGTACGATCTCGTATAAGAACCCCATATTTCAAGAGGAGCCCATCCTCTACCTGCTACTGATTACGGCGCAGTCAACGAGCTGCAGGAACACGCAGAGAAGACGTTAGAAGGTTATAATGATTATAGTAATAGTAATGATAATAATGATAATAATAATAATAATAATAATAATAATAATAATAATAATAATAATAATGATAATGGAAATCCTCCCCTCTGGTTTTTTTTTTTTTTTCCAAAAGAAGGAACAGAGGGGGCCAGGTGAGGATATTCCAAAAAAGGCCCAGTCCTCTGTTCTTAACGCTACCTCGCTGACGCGGGAAATGGCGAATAGTTTGAAAGAAAAAGAAAAGATAATAATAATAATAATAATAATAATAATAATAATAATAATAACAATAATGATAATAATAATGATAATAATAATAATAATAATAATAATAATAATAATAATAATAATAATAATAATGATGATGATGATAATAATAATAATAATAATAATAATAATAATAATAATAATGATAATAATAATAATAATGATAATGATAATAATAATAATAATAATAATAATAATAATAATAATAATAATAATAATAATAACAATGATAATAATAATAATAATAATAATAATAATAATAATAATAATAATAATAATAATAATAATAATAATGATAACAATGATAATAATAATAATAATAATAATAATAATAATAATAATAATAATAATAATAATAATAATAATGATAACAATGATAATAATGATAATAATATCATCATCATCACCAACAGTAACAAAACGAATAGTCATGATAATAATTACAAGAAGAACAACAGCAAAGATCAAAGAACAATATGATTAACATTCTGACAGAGATTAGAATTAGAATTCCACAAGTATAATGCTATGATATTATAATAATGCCCCCTCCGTGTATGTACGTAGGAGCAGATGATAATAAATGAGTAATAACTGTCTTCATCCTTTTCCACAAATATTTTTGATATACTTTTACGATCACATTGACATACTGATCTCCAAATTTTTATTACTTCAAAATCTTCTTTTTTTTTTTAAACAAGAACTGTTTTTTTCTTAAATTTTCCAAAACAAGGAACAGAGAAGCTAACGCGGGCAATGGCGAATATGTATATATAAAAAAAAGAACTTAATCTAATGTCTTGGGATAAGCCGAGTTTAGTGGAGTTTGAAAACAGATCATACAACAATAATAACAATGAATTCTGGTTGGAAGAGCTGGAACTGACTTCTGGTAATGTACTTAAGTTCACGTTTGATACTGACCTCCACACTTTTCCCAGAACATTTTGCCTCTTGTCTTCTTTCGGTTTACATTCATTCTAGTTTCATCTGAGTGGATATATGCACTGAAGCTCATGAGAACCATTCCGTGACAGGCGTTGAAGATGCCCCATATATATATATATTTTTTTTTTTTTTTAAACTATTCGCCATTTCCCGCGTTAGCGAGGTAGCGTTAGGAACAGAGGACTGGGCCTATATATATATATATATATATATATATATATATATATATATATATATATATATATATATATATATATATATATATATATGTATATAGTTTGTTTCAAATGATAAAAAAGAAAGAAAAAAAAAACACGCGAAAAACCGAAAGACCAGTAGGTGACCTTTGACCTAACCTCCCATCCTCTTCCCTCTTCTGCGATCAATTTTCATTGTAATATCAAGGTTCGTATACCGTCGTGTTTAAGAAGTGCAACGTTACCAGGACATATTGGGCAGCTCAGCCTGGGAGGAGTGTGTTAATTCTTCGTTTGAAGACAGTAATCGTGAACACAAGCAGGTCATGGGTTAACGACAGGACCTACCTATGGAAAGTGACTCACGGATGACGCTGTGCTGGGGTGAAAGTGACTCACGGATGACGCTGTGCTGGGGTGAAAGTGACTCACGGATGACGCTGTGCTGGGGTGAAAGACATAAAGACATATACTTATGGTTACCAGGAAATATATAACGGTTTTTAACGGCGGCAGGAAATATATAACGGTTTTTAACAGCGGCAGGAAATATATAACGGTTTTTAACAGCGGCAGGAAATATATAACGGTTTTTAACAGCGGCAGGAAATATATAACGGTTCTTAACGGTTACCAGGAAATATCTAACGGTTTTTAACGGTTACCAGGAAATATATAACGGTTTTTAACGGTTACTAGGATATATATAACGGTTTTTAACGGTTACCAGGAAATATATAACGGTTTTTAACGGTTACCAGGATATATATAACGGTTTTTAACGGTTACCAGGATATATATAACGGTTTTTAACGGTTACCAGGAAATATATAACGGTTTTTAACGGTTACCAGGATATATATATAACGGTTTTTAACGACCGTGAGAGACTCATAACGGTTTCCAGCGGGTACGCCAGACATACAAAGGTTCTTAACGGTTACGTGAGTATCATAACTGTTTATAATGGCTATTAATGAGAGAGAGAGAGAGAGAGAGAGAGAGAGAGAGAGAGAGAGAGAGAGAGAGAGAGAGAGAGAGAGAGAGAGAGAGAGAGAGAGAGAGAGAGAGAGAGAGAGAGAGAGAGAGAGAGAGAGAGAGAGAGAGAGAGAGAGCGCTTTTTAACAGGCACGGGAGAGAGATATAGCGTTTTCTTAATGGCTTATCCAGGCCTCTGGGACGCATGAAACAATACCTTTCCATCATCTTCTTGCAGGTTTAGGAGAAGCTACTGTGCATACGCTTGGGGGGGAAAGGTTGAGGCGCAGTGTACCACAAAGTCTTTTCTGTATTATGTTCCAGAGATGATGGAGAAGTTGCTGGCCGCAGTGAAGATAGTGAACGAGACGCAGGTGATGGTTGACCAGCTCTTCCAAGTACAGGACACGAAGATGACCAGCAACAGTCAGGAACTGTCGGCGATCAAGGAACTACAGAGAAACCTGATCGACAATGTACAAGAATATATGGCAGGTATTAAGTTAGCTCAGCCTCGGCCTCGGTAATCCCTGCCCCTTATCTCGAGTTACGACTCCCAGCAGCTCAGCCTCGGCCTCGGTAATCCCTGCCCCTCATCTCGAGTTACGACTCCCAGCAGCTCAGCCTCGGCCTCGGTAATCCCTGCCCCTCATCTCGAGTTACGACTCCCAGCAGCTCGGCCTCGGCCTCGGTAATCCTTGCCCCACATCTCGAGTTACGACGCCCAGCAGCTCGGCCTCGGCCTCGGTAATCCTTGCCCCTCATCTCGAGTTACGACTCCCAGCAGCTCAGCCTCGGTAATCCCTGCCCCTCATTTCGAGTTACGACTCCCAGGTACCGGTGTTGGTTACTTCAACTCCTAAGGAGGAGGGATGCCTCACAGGCAGACCTCACATGTCGGAGCAAATCACCTCACAGGGAAGTCACTGTTCGGGTCAGCGTAAACCACCTCACGGGAAGAACTTCACTAGGCATGAACCATTTTACAGGGAGTCATTCAGGTCACACGGTAAGTCACCTCACAGGGAGTCATTCAGGTCACACGGTAAGTCACCTCACAGGGAGTCATTCAGGTCACACGGTAAGTCACCTCACAGGGAGTCATTCAGGTCACACGGTAAGTCACCTCACAGGGAGTCATTCAGGTCACTGTAAACCGTCTCACAGGGGGCTGAGATGTGTACGTCTTTTCTAAAAGATCAGCCTCACAGATCAATATTTATATATATATATATATATATATATATATATATATATATATATATATATGTGTGTGTGTGTGTGTGTGTGTGTGTGTGTGTGTGTGTGTGTGTGTTCATCTTGACGTATATGGTAGTAGAAGTGAATATAGACAGTGGGTCATTTGCGCTGCATAAATACGTTATGTGACAGTGGAGAACACATGATCCAGTTATCATGTTACGTCTTTATCACTAACAACCTCCAAATGAATCATTGTTAATAGGAGGTCATTTTTCTACAGTTTGTCTTGATCATTAATAGATGGGACTATTACTATATTCTACTGGTCTTTTTCAAGCTTATTTCTAATCCTAAATATTTAAATATTGTAGAGTAATATGAAACGCTTGGCTTCGCATACCATAACGCATATGAAGTAAGCCCAGCTGTTGGTCATTTACATACAGACGAATGTATATATATATATATATATATATATATATATATATATATATATATATATATATATATATATATATATATATATATATATAGAGAGAGAGAGAGAGAGAGAGAGAGAGAGAGAGAGAGAGCTTTAAAGCCAGCACTATTGCAACTACCACAAGGCTAATACAATGTATCTACTTTAGCTGACACGGATCGAGTTGAGAGTCTGGAGTCAAGTTTACATGGACTTAAGGAAGAGGTTGAAGTCCTCCAGGAGAGCGTCAACCATCAAGGTGAGTCCTTTTATAACTTTCTCAAGAAAGACTGAGTTCAGATACAAATTACACTGCTATATATCCGCAGGTCCCATTCCTTACCTCGCTGGACGACGCATCGTTTTCACACACTGTCGGCTAACTCTCTCTCTCTCTCTCTCTCTCTCTCTCTCTCTCTCTCTCTCTCTCCCAAAAGTCCCTGCTCCGGTTACCCTACATTCCATCACTGCCAAACTAGCAGTTACAGTCGTTCATCTTATGAAACCATAATGGTTATTGGACACTTCTCTACATATGCGGGCAGCTTTTAAGGTTTTTTCCTTACCTGTTTGTTCATTTCTTCCTTGTTCTTCTTTTTTTCTTTTCTTTTTTTTTTTCTAACCTACCTCGTGTAGCTGTTAGAGTTCCTGACTATAGCACATTAACGGGCCGCCCAGGGTCGAGCGCTTAGGTTCGAATTCTGGTGGCAGCAGTCGGTTCACAGTCAATCCAGCTGTTTATCCACCCGCTAGGCCCTAGGGGTTGGTCGATAAAATGGGTACTTGGCTCAGGCTAGGTGGACAGATTAAAAGGGTAGTGAGTGTGAGATGAAGAAGTAAGCTTCTGGTGAAAGAGAAAAGAGAGGCGTTTATGCAGTACTTACAAGGAAGGAGTGCAAATGATTGGGAAATGTATAAGAGAAAGCGGAAGGTCAAGAGGAAGGTGTAGGGACTAAAAAAAGATGGCAAATGAGAGTTGGGGTGAGAGAGTATCGTTAAACTTTAGGGAGAATAAAAAGATGTTTTGCAAGGAGGTAAACTGTGTGCGAAAGACAGAACAAATGGGAACGTTAGTGCAAGAGGCAAAAGGGGAAGTGATAACAGGTAGTGATGGAGTAAAGAGGAGATGAACAGAGTATTTTGAGGGACTGTTGAATGTGTTTGATGATAGAGTGGCAGATAAAGGTGTCTTGCTCGCAGTGGTATGTAAAGTGAGAGAGTCAGGAAGAGTGGTTTGGTGAAGAGAGGAGAGGTGGTGAAAGCCATACAGATGAAATCCGGCAACGCGGCGAAGTGAATGGTATTCCAGTTGGATTTATCAAGAAAGGGGGTGACTGCGTTGTTGATTGGTTAGTATGGAAATTCATCGTATGTATGGATCAAGATAAGTGCCTGGCGGAATGCATGTATAGTGCCATTGTATAAAGGCAAATGGGATAAAGGTGAGTGTTCAAATCAAAGAGACATTAGTTTGTTCAGTATACCTGGTAAACTGTATAGGAGGGTATTGATCAAGAGAGTGAAGGGATGTAGAGAGCATCAGACTGGGGAGGAGCAGCGTGGTTTCAGAGGAAGTAGAGGATGTGTGGATCAGGTGTTTGCTTTGAAGAATTTGTGTGAGAATGCCATGTTCATAAGACGTTTTCTTCTTCAGCTGAAATATATTGCCAGACTTATAAGTCGTGTCTTCTTCATCTGAAATATATTGTCAAACTCATACGACGTGTCTTCTTCAGCTGAAATATACTGCCAGGCTCACAAGTCGTGTCTTCATTTGAAATATATTGTCAGGATATAAGACGTGTCTTCTTTAGCTGAAATATATTGCTAGGCTCATAAGTCGTGTCTTCTTCAGCTGAAATATATTGCTAGGCTCATAAGTCGTGTCTTCTTCAGCTGAAATACATTGCTAGGCTCATAAGTCGTGTCTTCATCTGAAATATATTGTCAGGCTATAAGACGTGTCTTCTTTAGCTGAATCATAAGTCGTGTCTTCTTCAGCTCAAATATACTGCCAGAATCATAAGTCGTGTCTTCTTCAGCTCAAATATATTGCCAGAATCATAAGTCGTGTCTTCTTCAGCTCAAATATACTGCCAGAATCATAAGTCGTGTCTTCTTCACCTGTGATACGTATATATAACCCGTCTCTAATGCACTGCATGTATTTCAGCAGACTCGGCCTGGGTTGCGGACATGTCGTCATCTGTGCAGAGGCTACAGGAGCAGATCAGTTCTCTGCAGGTGACCATCGAAAACAACATCGGTTAGTCCTGAGGTGCTGTTACGGCGAGAGAGAGAGAGAGAGAGAGAGAGAGAGAGAGAGAGAGAGAGAGAGAGAGAGAGAGAGAGAGAGAGAGAGAGAGAGAGAGAGAGAGAGAGAGAGATATTAGACCTTGACGATGTTAAACTCATTGCACACAAAAGCACACACACACACACACACACACACATAGGGAAGGTTAAAAAGAAAAGGCGACAACCCAGCCAACGAGTATCTGATCGGTATGAGAGAGCCAGAAAAGAGCATAACACGATAAGAAAGAGGAACGAAGAATGTCTGGAAACAGTAGTAATCAGGGACAGTTCAACAGGCACTCCAGAACCTGACCATAAACTCACCGATGATCTAAGGGTATAGAATATCTAAAATATCACTTAGTAAACAAATGGGCGAATGACTGAAGGTATCATAACATGTTTAGGAGCATAACTGGTGCTTAAGAGGTCAAGTAGAGGAAATCTAGATGTCTCCGAGAACGTAAACACACTGGTCTAGTGAGAGAAATGAGTCGGTGGATTCCGTTTTCTAGGAGTGACAGATGGTTTTCTAGGGTACTGGAGTGAGGGCGGGTCTTACAAGGCAAGTTGTAAGCAAACAAGACTTTGGATGGATCGAGCATTACCTAAACGACCCATGCCACACGTGCCTTTATCAAGGGGTAACGACCCCTTTAGTTACCTGGTTCGTTAGAATAGGGTTATCTTTTTTTTTTTTTTTTTGCTCTTTCCTGTCCTAGTCTATACCTTTCCTGCATCAACGGAGCGCTCCACCCGAGCAGTTCTGACTAACCTCACACTAATTGTGGTCACAAAAAGCTTACACTGGAGAGGATGTCGCAGACTTTAACCTGGTCTAGAACCTCTCTCTCTCTCTCTCTCTCTCTCTCTCTCTCTCTCTCTCTCTCTCCTCCTCTTCCCTGTTGCAATTCAACATCTGATATTGGCTTATACGCCGTAGAGGTTCCACCACATCTAAAAATCTAGCCAAATAATTCACTGACACCTGGTGTTGACTTACGCAGTCGTAGCACCAAAAAAAAAAAAAAAAAAAAAAAATAAAAGAACTGAATTACATTATCTTGAAAGTAAACAGACAAAGCAGACATCATTCATGCCGACCGTCAGACATTGTTATCATGACAAGAGATGAAGAGATTTGATTTTCATTCTCTCATCTAATGCTTGAGGGGGCGATATGGCGAGCATTTTGATACGTAGTGAAGAAATGAGACAGCTACGGCGGTTATTACCTCAATTACAACTTGCGGGAGCAAGACACACGCACATCCGCAAGGATAAGTATGGATGAAAACAAACAAAAGAATGATCTAATAAGATCTTTGCTATAGCTTCACCATAAACTGTTTATTTGTTTTCCGTAAGTCACGGCGTACCAATTAGTCTGGGTAAGGAACTACTTACTTTCTTAACAAAAAACATTTAATTCTTTACGGTTTCTCGTCCTATCTTCAGCAATATGTCCTTCACTAATCTTTTACTGTTGGTGGAGCCTGTTGTCCGTGGGACTGGGTTGATGCCTTTGGGATATGGGTGATCTATTCTTACTGGTGATCATAGGTAATGAATCTACTTTGATCTGCTAGAGATTTTCACTCGAGTTTTTTTTTTTCCAGAGTAAATCTACATTTAATTCCCAGCCAACAGATGTGATTCATATACGCTTGTATGATCTGCTTGTATTGAATTGAACGTTCTTGTGTGTTTCTATTACCGTAACTAGCCTTGAGGTTTGCTCTTATTAAACCATGTCCACAAAGTACTTTAAGATGTTCTTGCTCCATACTCCTAGCCACCTAGGCCTTCCCAGAGTCGTAATAGCGAGGTACATAATATTCCTGCCCTGCTTGGTTCTTCATTCGTTTGGTGTTGTGTGATTCACCTGTTTACTGCTAACGTTTCTGATGTTTGTGTGATTCATCTGTTTACTGCTAACGTTTCTGATGTTTGTTTGATTCACCTGTTTACTGCTAACGTTTCTGATGTTTGCTTGATTCTTGTTTGATTTTCAGTTTGCCCGTTGCCTTACTTCATACTGGTGAACCGCTGCTTCAGCTTCCATCTTGAGGAACGAAAGAATTGGGAAGACGCCCGCCAAACCTGCAAACGTCAAGGAGGCGATTTAGCCAACCCCTTCAACACTTCACAACTTATAGAGGAGATTCGCTCCATAAGTAAGTACCATTTCTAAGCCACACGAGTCGACGGGGGAAACTTTATAAGTTACGGTTGCGTAAAAGAATCCTTCGTCAACAAGGCTACGAAAATACGCGACGTGAATGGTTTCCGCATCTCCCATATCATGATCTGATCTCCCATATCATGATCTGATCATCGTTTCTAAACTCTGATTCATAAGTGTTGGCTCCTTATTCGCGGGCAAGAATATCGAATGGAATTTTAGATATTGATTTTATTCTTTTTTTTTTCACGAAGCGCAGAGTTAAATGGTGAGGCATATACCAGTTCAGACTGATTTGAGTTAATCAATAGGTCTCCCATTAACGGACTAATATGTTGGAAAGTTTACCCCTACCAGATCAAATCGAGCACTGGTCTTAACCAGTGAAAATCTGTCGTTAGTTTCCCCTACTTTTCTTAGTAAATGTTAAACAGGTTTAGTTTCCTCTTCCATATCATATACAACTTAGGCTAGCGATAAGGAAACAGCTACAGTCACATGGAAAGCTTTCACAATGTGGTCTTATGTTTAAGATTTGAACCACACACACACAAACGCGTGCGCGAAAAAAAAAAAATATATGTATTAAGCAGTTTTCTTACAAGTCAGATAGTTTTAAACAAGGAATCAGTATGAGACTAAGAGGAAAGCCAGAATGTTGATGGTCCAGAAGAAGGTTTCCACATTAACATAAGCTTATATGAGGAAATACATTACACTGGGCGACAAAATTTTTAACATTTTTTGTGCGTCCCACAAACTAAAATAAATCGCCATCATGGTACTCTTTTCTTTTTTTTTTTTTTTACATCAAATTCGAATCTGTTTTTGGAATTTTTCTACCAGGCATGATTTTATAAGTGACAGAGCAATGCAATTTCACAAATAAGAGTATATCACTCATTCATAAAACAAGGCTCCTATTACACTTAAGAACTCAACCTCTCCAATGTAGAAGTGTACGACTTTCAGCTATACTTGACCTCACGTACATTCCTCCTTAGTGTCCAGCAGTAATCTGCCAAGACAGAGGGGTGCAACTTCCCTTGGTACCGCTTTTCCATGTCCAAAAAGTCCTGGTGAAATCTTTCGCTGTGCTCATCCCTGACTGACCCAAGATTTTCCGGAAAAGAGTCTTAAGTGCGAGTCCAAAAAAAGGGTTCTTAGACTCATATTGCACCCCCAGAGCTTTATGTGAAGTCAATAGATCTTTTACAACATCACAGTAGTTTTCTGATCCGTGATTCCCCATCCCCCCCCCCCCAAAAAAAAGTCTCTTCAAACTCTCTTCAACGAGAGAATGCAATTTTTGTTCAGTTTTGGTTAGCTCTTCAACGAACTTTTCAGCTTGAAGTAGTTCCCTGCTTGATCTGTGGAACCTATAAAAATACCCACCTTGATTTTTGCGTCACTGATTCTGGGTAATGTATTCCTCAAGTATGTGAATCCATGACCAGTTTTATCCATACCTTTGACGAAGTTCTTCATCGACCCGAGCTTAATGTGCAAAGGAGGCAAATCACTTTTCTCAAGATCAACAAGAGGAGGACTGATGACATTCTTCCTCCATGGAGTCAGTGATGTTCGTTTGGGCCAAACTTTACATCATGATTGTTCTCGTCCTGGTCGTCCCACTCACAGAGGAAACAACAGAACTTCGTGTAGCCAAATTACATTCCAAGTCATAAGTCCCAAAACCTTTAGGTCAACACATACATTCCACTTAGAGTCCCCATACTTAATCTTTTCTAAAAGAAGCTTCATGTTATAATACGATGCCTTTTCATGTTAGCTGGGTGAGCCAGAGGATCAGAAGGGAAGCTTATTTCCGTTGTGGAGTAGAACCCCTTTCGAGCTTACCTTGGATGAGTCAAAAGACAAGCGCCACTCATCTGGCGACTCATTTATATAGGCTTGTGCTCTCAAAAAGAAGCTATTGCAATTCATAAACACTGAAAATAGCTGTATGTTAAAAACTTTTTGTTTCAAATGCGCCGCAATGATATGCGAGTATGCTGGAAAATAATAACAACAATAATAATAATAAAAACAGTATGGGCGATAGAAGAATTCTGAAAACAGATTTGGATTCAGCGTGCAAAATGCATTATTTCTTCTTTTTTTCTGTGCGACCAAATCTTTGTGGACGGGTGTTATCTTCCGAGACTATATATATATATATATAACGCTACCAGTCCTCACACGTCACTGAAGGCAAATATCACCGCCGAAGTTGGAATTTCGCAGACCCTTTACGTTTCAGCAATAGATCATCATTTCTAAGTGAAAACAAAGATGCTGTCCACATGTATCCAACGACAATAAGAGTATTTGCTTCCTGATAGAAATACTGAATGATTTTGAAGAGAGGGAGAAAGATCTACACACAGAACACACCTCCGTGGGTTATGATAAACTGAGTTTCTGGTAAGAAAATGAATTAATTGCTTCCAGTCGTTCATAACTTGATGGAAGGCATTTCCCCAAACGTTTCTCAGCGAGGAAGTGACTACGTGAGCAGTAAGCTGACGCTGCTGGGACAGAATTTGAAGTCTTAATCTTGTCCCTTTGTTCACACGGTTTGTTATGTCCAGGTCTCTGTGGTAAAAGTATATTGAAAAACCAGAGAACATCTGATCTTCATGATCCATCACATCTGTCATAGCCACTTTGTATATAAGGCTATACCTAAACACTTGTCTTGGGTCTCAGGCTGCACCATGAAGAACGTGTTCTGGTGCAACGTTAGTTCCTGCATGTACCGCTGTGCTGCACACGATTCTGTCAAGTCGTCATCACGAAGTCCAGTTACTAATTAGTTTTCTTTTTTTCCCTTTTTCAGCACAAGTTGGGGTCTGGATGGGCGCCATAGACCGGGAGTCAGAGGGATCGTGGGTTACGCTCTCTGGACAGCCCATCCCTAGTACTTTCACACTCTGGAGGGATGGAGAGCCAAACAACAAAAGTGACGAAGACTGCATGGAGGTGGGCGGCGACAGATCTGATTACAATGATATCTCTTGCGATAGAGAATTATCCTTTGTCTGCGAGTTCTTCATCAAATGATTCAGGGTGATCTGTGGTCCATATTTCGAGAGCGTTTACTGCACTTATTGGTGAAGTTTCAGAATTGATTTGCAGTCTCCCATTAACTGTTCTCGTCTGGGTGAAGATAACTTAAGGACGACGTAAAGTGAGGCTTACACTACTAATGCTGAAGTCAAGATTGCTCGAACTGGACTTACTTCGTCTTGGGTGTGATACCGTTTTGATCTCTGGTGTCTTTCTTGCCTTCCTTCACACATGTCTTTCGCATTGCTTGGTGATAAGTCTTACTCGTCACACTACGGAACAACAATGCACCAATTCCTCTCCTACGATGGTAACGGGTTCATATATTTGCGCTCCAACACTAATCATTAAATCATGAAGATAGTTTGAATATGGTAATGCGGCGAGCCCGCCTACCAAGCATCATTGCCAAACGGTGCTACATTTTCCTGTTGCCCTTCACTGGTCACAGCTTTGGCAGACAATTGTTAACGCATACATATACAGTGGAATTCAACCAGCAACAGACAGTTGGGTCCTTTCAAGGCTGTTTGTGATAATGAAGGATGTCAGAAACTTAAAGATTAGTGAGATACGTTAAGAAAGGCATACAGACGATTCAAAGAGGCAAGCCAGCACACTGTTCCTGTGTCGAGAGAGGAATAATTAATGTTCGTCATACAATTGTAACAAAATACATGTCGAGTCTACACGTTTTCTTTAACGTATCTATAGAGTACCGCTTTCAACCAAGCGGGTGAATCATTCTGAAGGTTAACAAACCTGTTGAAGGAAGAATACTTCGCCTCACTCAAGGGTGAAACAGACGACGAATTGGCATCTATCACCACAATAGAAATCAGACGAACGAAGCCTTAAGGATGCATCTCTTAGATGGAAACTATCGAAGCTTTTGAAAATGTTTGATATCTCTTATTTGATCAATTCCATAACTTTTTTTTTTCCTAAATTAATTCATGTCGTTTGTATAGGTTTTGTTTCTCAGTCAGGGAATAATCACCTTGATAGGTCGACGATCTAGTCATTCCATCTTTGTCTGTCATTAAGTTACGTGACCAAAGACGATCACGGTCCTCAAGACATGATATAAATAAAGAGTGAGGATGATTGGAACTAAGGCATATAAATATTGCTCGCTCATTTTTTTTTTCGCTCATGACAAACCAAGCCTAGTTTATATATAGCAATATGAATATTAATAAGTACATTACAACAGCCAAGAAAACAAGTTCAAACGCTCTGAAATGCCAACGTCTGTCAGCGAATACAAAATGTCTTTCTCCATGTGTTAACCGCTGTGCTGGGCTGGTTGAACAGCGCCTGTGCCACCGGCCAATGAATTGTGTTATCATCGCTTGAAATAAAAAGTCAATCATAAGGAAATCTTTCTATTTCCTGACCAACCCTACCTCAGATCCCTGACCAACCCTACCTCAGATCCCTGACCAACCCTACCTCAGAACCCTGACCAACCCTGCCTCAGATCCCTGACCAACCCTGCCTCAGATCCCTGACCAACCCAACCTCAGATCCCTGACCAACCCTGCCTCAGATCCCTGACCAACCCTACCCCCTGAATCCTTACCAACCCAACGCCCTTTAGACCCCAACCAAACACTAGATGCTGTTCTTCAAGACATTCAGAGAACACATCTTTGCTGTCTTTAAAGATATCTCCTCTATTCGTACTCCAAACACGAGATGTACGTAACTTTCAAATGATCTCGAAGATACACAATATATCTACCTATATCTTGCCTCTCCCTCGTACTGTTAACACAGAATTCATTCAGCTCCCTTCAGCCTGACCAAATTCTCCAGTTTTGTCACTAGGAATACAAGGAGAGAGAGAGAGAGAGAGAGAGAGAGAGAGAGAGAGAGAGAGAGAGAGAGAGAGAGAGAGAGAGAGAGAGAGAGAGAGAGAGAGAGAGAGAGAGAGAGAGAGAGAGAGAGAGAGAGAGAGAGAGCACACTGAGGAAACAGTGACTGACGAGCCTCACCTGGACCCTGGGAGGGGCGTGAGGCCAAGTGACACTTTTGACAGTGGTTCGAAGCAAGGCCCCGTTCTTCTCCGACGCGGCAACACTTGCTGATGGCCTTCGTCCTTACCTGCCGCTGCTGCTGGCCTCACATATTGCCTTACCTGTGCCTCCCCGACACCCTCTCCTCTGCTCCCACCCGAGATTCCTAATGGCTGTGGAAATATCGTCCCTAATTAGTAATAAACAGTCGTCATCATCCCCCTGACTCGGAGGGTGTTGACCTCTGGTTCACCTGAGTTCGAAACTCTCCAGATTCTCGGTATGACGAAGGTGTCACTACGTTCCTGCCGTCACATACCGTGACGCCTCCTCCATGTCCTGCATAGATCCCATCTTGTGTTGACCCCTTGGACCCAGGTGTGTGTGTGTGTGTGTGTGTGTGTGTGTGTGTGTTGTGTGTGTGTAGGTGTGTGTGTGTTTGTGTGTGTGTAGGTGTGTGTGTTTGTGTGTGTGTAGGTGTGTGTGTGTAGGTGTGTATTTCTCGAGTTAAGTGACCGCATCTAAAGAAGCACAGAGTTAATAGAGAAGGTCTAGAGAAGGGCAACAAAGATGGTTTTTTTTAGAAATGAGGAAGCTGGGTCACAGGGGAAGGCTAATACAGACCTTGACTTTACCCAAATTGATCCATCATGAAAGAAAGAAGAATGAAGGGTGACCTGATCACAAAATTGGAAGTTATTAAACTAAACTGATATCGTAGGCAGTGAACAGTTCTTCGAAAACTGTAGGTTTAAAACAACCATAGAACATAATCAACCAAGAAACTTGTAAGAAAAAAAAATAAAGAAGTTCCATTGCACTAAAAGAGTATTGGATGAATGGAATAGTCTGAATGAAGAGAGAGTAAATGAGTGCACCACACAGAACTGTACTAAGTTGAATGATAGCATAAAATGGTTCAAAATATGGGGATGGGGGCTCCCCCCCATGGGGGAGAGGAGGGGGGGGAGGAGATCCCCATACAGTAATTAGGTAATTACAAACAGGTTATTACATTCTGATAACAACCTTTCTCATGCATATCTTGGACAAGATGCCAAAAAAAAAAAGAAAAGAGTGAAATTTCATCAGTACCATACGAACGTGTCGTCCGTCATATAACCCATCCAGGCCAATAACCCTTCCCCCGTGTGACGCCCTTGACAACACGAGTGTACTTGCCAAGAGAGCCTCAATCTCTGGCGGAGCCGAGTTCAACGCCCCGACTAGATTTTCGAGTCGCGGGGGGATCACGGCCGCTCTCTTCAGCTCCTCGAACTTGTAATCGCCCGTAATCCATCCAATTACGAACGGAATATTTATTTTCCCCATCTAGCAGCAGCAGCAGCAGGAGGAGGAGGAGGAGGAGGAGGTAGGAACCAGAGGAACAGGTCGTAGTGGAGCACCACGATGAGACATCACCACCATCGGAGGTTCACAAGAGGAAGGTGAGGTGAGGTCGAGGGCAATTAGCGGGTGCTGTTGTGACGATGGCGTGTGTGTGTGTGTGTGTGTGAGAGAGAGAGAGAGAGAGAGAGAGAGAGAGAGAGAGAGAGAGAGAGAGAGAGAGAGAGAGAGAGAGAGAGAGAGGAAATCGTAGGATTAATCCTTTGACAAACCGCTGGGAATGGCGCTGACCCCGCGCTCCAGCCTTGGTAAAGACATGATCCATTTGCCTGTTTCTAGTGCCCACCCACCCACCCACACACACACACACACACACCCACTCACCGCGGAGAACACTTGGATGGCATTGTTGTGGTGAGTGAGTGAAGGTAGTCGCTTAGGATGAGGTTAAAAGCATAAAAAGTTTTAGAGGCGTTGAGATCAAATGGGTAAGCTGCTGCACGTAGCGCAGACCAGACTAAGCTGAGAAGGAGAGGAAGGCTGGATCAGGTCCTCAGGGAGATGCTGGATCAGGTCCACAGGGAGATGCTGGATCAGGTTTCATTCATATAACAACAACAGATATATGATACAGATATACAATTCCTGGTGGTTGTCTCCGCTCCCTCTCACAGGTCACACATACTTCTCAGAATGGTAACCTGGTCATATACCATCAAGTCTTCCATTATCTGACCTTTCCATGTAATGTCCCCCAACAGATAACATCGTATATATATATAAATATAAATATATATATATATATATATATATATATATATATATATATATATATATATATATATATATATATATATATATATATATATATTATCCCTGGGGATAGGGGAAAAAAATACTTCCCACGTATTCCCTGCGTGTCGTAGAAGGCGACTAAAAGGGAAGGGAGCGGGGGGCTGGAAATCCTCCCCTCTCGTTTGTTTTTTTTTAATTTTCCAAAAGAAGGAACAGACAAGGGGGCCAGGTGAGGATATTTCCTCAAAGGCCCAGTCCTCTGCTCTTAACGCTACCTCGCTATCGCGGGAAATGGCGAATATATATATATATATATATATATATATATATATATATATATATATATATATATATATATATATATATATTTGTGATGATCAAGAGGAAAATGAAACACTGCAAGTTCCCAAGAGCACTTTTGTGTAGTGATTACATCACTGTAGGAAAGTATACTTGAAAATTTATCGTGTTTCATTTTCCTTGTGGTTATCAGTAAGTACTAGATTACGCGCACCAGTGTCACCTACTGCAATATATATATATATATATATATATATATATATATATATATATATATATATATATATATATATATATATATATATATATCATTAAATTTTAGGGAGAATAAAAAGATGTTCAGGAAGGAGGTAAATAAAGTGCGTAAGACAAGGGAGCAAATGGGAACTTCAGTGAAGGGGGCAAATGGGGAGGTGATAACAAGTAGTGGTGATGTGAGAAGGAGATGGAGTGAGTATTTTGAAGGTTTGTTGAATGTGTTTGATGATAGAGTGGCAGATATAGGGTGTTTTGGTCGAGGTGGTGTGCAAAGTGAGAGGGTCAGGGAAAATGATTTGGTAAACAGAGAAGAGGTAGTAAAAGCTTTGCGGAAGATGAAAGCCGTCAAGGCAGCAGGTTTGGATGGTACTGCAGTGGAATTTATTTAAAAAGGGGGTGACTGTATTATTGACTGGTTCGTAAGGTTATTTAATGTATGTATGATTCATGGTGAGGTGCCTGAGGATTGGCGGAATGCGTGCATAGTGCCATTGTACAAAGGCAAAGGGGATAAGAGTGAGTGCTCAAATTACAGAGGTATAAGTTTGTTGAGTATTCCTGGTATATAATATGGGAGGGTATTGATTGAGTGGGTGAAGGCATGTACAGAGCATCAGATTGGGGAAGAGCAGTGTGGTTTCAGAAGTGGTAGAGGATGTGTGGATCAGGTGTTTGCTTTGAAGAATGTATGTGAGAAATACTTAGAAAAGCAAATGGATTTGTATGTAGCATTTATGGATCTGGAGAAGGCATATGATAGAGTTGATAGAGATGCTCTGTGGAAGGTATTAAGAATATATGGTGTGGGAGGCAAGTTGTTAGAAGCAGTGAAAAGTTTTTATCGAGGATGTAAGGCATGTGTACGTGTAGGAAGAGAGGAAAGTGATTGGTTCTCAGTGAATGTAGGTTTGCGGCAGGGGTGTGTGATGTCTCCATGGTTGTTTAATTTGTTTATGGATGGGGTCGTTAGGGAGGTGAATGCAAGACTTTTGGAAAGAGGGGCAAGTATGAAGTCTGTTGGTGATGAGAGAGCTTGGGAAGTGAGTCAGTTGTTGTTCGCTGATGATACAGCGCTGGTGGCTGATTCATGTGAGAAACTGCAGAAGCTGGTGACTGAGTTTGGTAAAGTGTGTGAAAGAAGAAAGTTAAGAGTAAATGTGAATAAGAGCAAGGTTATTAGGTACAGTAGGGTTGAGGGTCAAGTCAATTGGGACGTAAGTTTGAATGGAGAAAGACTGGAGGAAGTGAAGTGTTTTTGATATCTGGGAGTGGATCTGGCAGCGGATGGAACCATGGAAGCGGAAGTGGATCATAGGGTGGGGGAGGGGGCGAAAATTTTGGGAGCCTTGAAAAATGTGTGGAAGTCGAGAACATTATCTCGGAAAGCAAAAATGGGTATGTTTGAAGGAATAGTGGTTCCAACAATGTTGTATGGTTGCGAGGCGTGGGCTATGGATAGAGTTGTGCGCAGGAGGATGGATGTGCTGGAAATGAGATGTTTGAGGACAATGTGTGGTGTGAGGTGGTTTGATCGAGTAAGTAACGTAAGGGTAAAAGAAATGTGTGGAAATAAAAAGAGCGTGGTTGAGAGAGCAGAAGAGGGTGTTTTGAAATGGTTCGGGCACATGGAGAGAATGAGTGAGGAAAGATTGACCAAGAGAATATATGTGTCGGAGGTGGAGGGAACGAGGAGAAGAGGGAGACCAAATTGGAGATGGAAAGATGGAGTGAAAAAGATTTTGTGTGATCGGGGCCTGAACATGCAGGAGGGTGAAAGGAGGGCAAGGAATAGAGTGAATTGGAGCGATGTGGTATACCGGGGTTGACGTGCTGTCAGTGGATTGAATCAAGGCATGTGAAGCGTCTGGGGTAAACCATGGAAAGTTCTGTAGGTATGTATATCTGCGTGTGTGGACGTATGTATATACATGTGTATGGGGGGGGGGGGGGGTTGGGCCATTTCTTTCGTCTGTTTCCTTGCGCTACCTCGCAAACGCAGGAGACAGCGACAAAGCAAAAAAAAAAAAAAAGAAATATATATATATATATATATATATATATATATATATATATATATATATATATATATATATGATACGGCCCGACAATATAAGAGAGAATATACAGCACTTCCTCACACTGTGCAACACAACAATTATCCAAATAAAGAGAGGAAAAAGAAAAAGAAATAAACCGGGAAAAAATTGACGAACAGAAACCAGCGTTGGTCCTCGTCTCTTGGTCACACTACACCACGCCCATGGAAAAAAATGGCAAGCTGAACATAACTGACATACCAGAGACCCCTGGGAAGTGGAATGATGGACTGAGTATGTCGGTGTCGGGTATACTCGCGTACCACTTTGCCTTCGGGACACGCCAGGATATCCAGGGGTCGTACTGTGGTGCTCAAAGGGTCGTACTGTGGTGCTCAAAGGGTCGTTATGTGGTGCTCAAAGGGTCGTACTGTGGTGCTCAAAGGGTCGTTATGTGGTGCTCAAAGGGTCGTACTGTGGTGTTCAATGGTCGTATCGTCGTGTTCAATGATCGCACCGTGGTGTTCAATGGTCGTACCGTCGTGTTCAATGATCGCACCGTGATGTTCAATGGTCGTACCGTCGCGTTCAATGATCGCACCGTGTTGTTCAATGGTCGTACCGTCGTGTTCAATGATCGCACCGTGGTGTTCAATGGTCGTATCGTCGTGTTCAATGATCGCACCGTGGTGTTCAATGATCGCTCCGTGGTGTTCAATGATCGCTCCGTGGTGTTCAATGATCGCACCGTGGTGTTCAATGATCGCTCCGTGGTGTTCAATGATCGCACCGTGGTGTTCAATGATCGCTCCGTGGTGTTCAATGATCGCACCGTGGTGTTCAATGATCGCTCCGTGGTGTTCAATGGTCGTATCGTCGTGTTCAATGATCGCACCGTGGTGTTCAATGATCGTACCGTGGTGTTCAATGATCGCACCGTGGTGTTCAATGATCCCACCGTGGTGTTCAATGATCGCTCCGTGGTGTTCAATGATCGCACCGTGGTGTTCAATGATAGCACCGTGGTGTTCAATGATCGCACCGTGGTGTTCAATGATCGCACCGTGGTGTTCAATGATCCCACCGTGGTGTTCAATGATCGCACCGTGGTGTTCAATGATCGCACCGTGGTGTTCAATGATCCCACCGTGGTGTTCAATGATCCCACCGTGGTGTTCAATGATCCCACCGTGGTGTTCAATGATCCCACCGTGGTGTTCAATGATCGCACCGTGGTGTTCAATGATCCCACCGTGGTGTTCAACGATAGCACCGTGGTGTTCAATGATCCCACCGTGGTGTTCAATGATCCCACCGTGGTGTTCAATGATCCCACCGTGGTGTTCAATGATCGCACCGTGGTGTTCAATGATCCCACCGTGGTGTTCAATGATCCCACCGTGGTGTTCAACGATAGCACCGTGGTGTTCAATGATCCCACCGTGGTGTTCAATGATCGCACCGTGGTGTTCAATGATCCCACCGTGGTGTTCAATGATCGCACCGTGGTGTTCAACGATAGCACCGTGGTGTTCAATGATCGCACCGTGGTGTTCAATGATCCCACCGTGGTGTTCAATGATCCCACCGTGGTGTTCAATGATCCCACCGTGGTGTTCAATGATCGCACCGTGGTGTTCAATGATCCCACCGTGGTGTTCAACGATAGCACCGTGGTGTTCAATGATCCCACCGTGGTGTTCAATGATCGTACCGTGGTGTTCAATGATCGGAACGTGGTGTTCAATGATCGCACCGTGGTGTTCAATGATCGCACCGTGGTGTTCAATGATCGCACCGTGGTGTTCAACGATAGCACCGTGGTGTTCAACAATAGCACCGTGGTGTTCAACAATAGCACCGTGGTGTTCAACGATAGCACCGTGGTGTTCAATGATCGCACCGTGGTGTTCAATGACCGTAACTTGGTGCCACCGTGCTTCAATGGCTAGACCCACAAAGTCGTACTCTAAAGAGTTGAGCAAACATAATATATCATAGAGATGAGCGTAGCTCAACAACACACAGATATAAGATTACTGTTGGCGCTGGCAACACGTGTGTGTGTGTGTGTGTGTGTGTGGAGGGTGAGGAGGAGACATCGCTCACACGGTGTTCGAAACCAGGAAGATCTAGGGGAGATGACTCCACTGGGAACCACGTCTTCTGTGCTAGGGTGAAGAACATCAGCTTCGTCGTCGTGTACGCCACAGACGTGTTACGTTATACAGATGTGCGTACGTACGTACACTACAGCTGCCTGGCTTGGTTACTTCCCGTGGAAACTCAAAGCTAGTTACTCCTGTATATCATATTTGTTTATCTCTATAATTCTGTCTATATATATATATTATCCCTGGGGATAGGGGAGAAAGAATACTTCCCACGTATTCCCTGCGTGTCGTAGAAGGCGACTAAAAGAGGAGGGAGCGGGTGGCTGGAAATCCTCCCCTCTCGTCTTATTTTAATTTTCCAAAAGAAGAAATAGAGAAGGGGGCCAGGTGAGGACATTCCCTCACAGGCTCAGTCCTCTGTTCTTAACGCTATCTCGCTAACGCGGAAAATGGCGAATAGTATGAATATATATATATATATATATATATATATATATATATATATATATATATATAGAGAGAGAGAGAGAGAGAGAGAGAGAGAGAGAGAGAGAGAGAGAGAGAGAGAGAGAGAGAGGTGCCACTGGACTCCACTTGCGCAAGTTAACTTCGCGAGAAGAAAGTCACCACTGGCAAGTGGAGCAGGAGTACGAGCATGACGAGGAACTCTTCGCTTCGAAGGCGTCATGCGTTCCCCTGCTACTGATTGTAACGCAGCCTTGAAGCTGCCCCTTAACAGGTGTGCTGGGGTTGTGACAACTAACTGGTTATATAAACAAATGTACGTGAACTACCCCTGCAGTTGGTAACGCCACAAGTAACAGTAAAGCGTCATCAAGGACCTACATGCCCAAGAGGAGCCTACCTTACCCTGCTCCTGCGTGGAATGTAACACATAGTATCATTCAACCCACAGGAGCATTTCATGGAGCTCCTGCACCTTAGAGGGTGCACTCCGTGTAGAGGCAGGACAAGGTAGGCTCCTTCTGAGACGAGAAGATCCTTCTGGTCGCGGTGCAAGCAATCGGTATTGCGCATGATAGTTAGAGAATGGATACACACACACACACACACACACACACACACACACGCGCGCGCGCACACACTGCCAATCTATTATCCAACACATTCAACAAACCTTCAAAATCCTCACTCCATCTCCTTCTCACTTCACCACTCCTTGTTATTACTTCCCCATTTGCCCCTTTCACCGATGTTCCCATTCGTTCTCTTTATTTTACGCACTTTATTTACCTCCTCCCAAAACATCTTTTTTTTATTCACCCTAAAATTTAACGATACTCTATCACCCCAACTCTCATTTGCCCTCTTTTTCACCTCTTGCACTATTATATATATATATATAAGAAGAAAGTCAAGAGTAAATGTGAATAAGAGCAAGGTTATTAGGTACAGTAGGGTTGAGGGTCAAGTCAATTGGGTAGTAAGTTTGAATGGAGAAAAACTGGAGGAAGTAAAGTGTTTTAGATATCTGGGAGTGGATCTGGCAGCGGATGGAACCATGGAAGCGGAAGTGGATCATAGGGTGGGGGAGGGGGCGAAAATTTTGGGAGCCTTGAAGAATGTGTGGAAGTCGAGAACATTATCTCGGAAAGCAAAAATGGGTATGTTTGAAGGAATAGTGGTTCCAACAATGTTGTATGGTTGCGAGGCGTGGGCTAAGGATAGAGTTGTGCGCAGGAGGATGGATGTGCTGGAAATGAGATGTTTGAGGACAATGTGTGGTGTGAGGTGGTTTGATCGAGTAAGTAACGTAAGGGTAAGAGAGATGTGTGGAAATAAAAAGAGCGTGGTTGAGAGAGCAGAAGAGGGTGTTTTGAAATGGTTTGGGCACATGGAGAGAATGAGTGGGGAAAGATTGACCAAGAGGATATATGTGTCGGAGGTGGAGGGAACGAGGAGAAGTGGGAGAACAAATTGGAGGTGGAAGATGGAGTGGAAAAGATTTTGTGTGATCGGGGCCTGAACATGCAGGAGGGTGAAAGGAGGGCAAGGAATAGAGTGAATTGGATCGATGTGGTATACCGGGGTTGACGTGCTGTCAGTGGATTGAATCAGGGCATGTGAAGCGTCTGGGGTAAACCATGGAAAGCTGTGTAGGTGTGTGTGTTTGCGTGTGTGGACGTGTGTATATACATGTGTATGGGGGTGGGTTGGGCCATTTCTTTCGTCTGTTTCCTTGCGCTACCTCGCAGATGCGGGAGACAGCGACAAAATATATATATATATATATATATATATATATATATATATATATATATATATATATATATATATATATCCCTGGGGATTGGGGAGAAAGAATACTTCCCACTCATTCCTCACGTGTCGTAGAAGGCGACTAAAGGGGACGGGAGAGGGGGCTAGAAACCCTCCCCTCCTTGTATTTTAACTTTCTAAAAGGGGAAACAGAAGGTGTCACGCGGGGAGCGCTCATCCTCCTCGAAGGCTCAGAGTGGGGCGTCTAAATGTGTGTGGATGTAACCAAGATGAGAAAAAAGGAGAGATAGGTAGTATGTTTGAGGAAAGGAACCTGGATGTTTTGGCTCTGAGTGAAACGAAGCTCAAGGGTAAAGGGGAAGAGTGGTTTGGGAATGTCTTTGGAGTAAAGTCAGGGGTTAGTGAGAGGACAAGAGCAAGGGAAGGAGTAGCACTACTGAAACAGGAGTGGTGGGAGTATGTGATTGAGTGTAAGTAAACTCTAGATTGATACGGGTAAAACTGAAAGTTGATGGAGAGAGATGGGTGATTATTGGTGCATATGCACCTGGGCATGAGAAGAAAGATCATGAGAGGCAAGTGTTTTGGGAACAGCTGAATGAGTGTGTTAGTGGTTTTGATGCACGAGACCGGGCTATAGTGATGGGTGATTTGAATGCAAAGGTGAGTAATGTGGCAGTTGAGGGAATAATTGGTATACATGGGGTGTTCAGTGTTGTAAATGGAAATGGTGAAGAGCTTGTAGATTTATGTGCTGAAAAAGGACTGGTGATTGGGAATACCTGGTTTAAAAAGAGAGATATACATAAGTATACGTATGTAAGTAGGAGAGATGGCCTGAGAGCGTTATTGGATTACGTGTTAATTGACAGGCGCGCGAAAGAGAGACTTTTGGATGTTAATGTGCTGAGAGGTGCAACTGGAGGGATGTCTGATCATTATCTTGTGGAGGCGAAGGTGAAGATTTGCAGAGGTTTTCAGAAAAGAAGAGAGAGTGTTGGGGCGAAGAGAGTGGTGAGAGTAAGTGAACTTGGGAAGTAGACTTGTGTGAGGAAGTACCAGGAGAGACTGAATACAGAATGGAAAAAGGTGAGAACAAAGGACGTAAGGGGAGTGGGGGAGGAATGGGATGTATTTAGGGAAGCAGTGATGGCTTGCGCAAAAGATGCTTGTGGCATGAGAAGCGTGGGAGGTGGGCAGATTAGAAAGGGTAGTGAGTGGTGGGATGAAGACGTAAGATTATTAGTGGAAGAGAAGATAGAGGCATTTGGACGATTTTTGCAGGGAAATAATGCAAATGAGTGGGAGATGTATAAAAGAAAGAGGCAGGGGGACAAGAGAAAGGTGCAAGAGGTGAAAAAGAGGGCAAATGAGAGTTGGAGTGAGAGAGTATTATTAAATTTTAGGGAGAATAAAAAGATGTTCTGGAAGGAGGTAAATAAAGTGCGTAAGACAAGGGAGCAAATGGGAACTTCAGTGAAGGGGGCTAATGGGGAGGTGATAACAAGTAGTGGTGATGTGAGAAGGAGATGGAGTGAGTATTTTGAAGGTTTGTTGAATGTGTCTGATGATAGAGTGGCAGATATAGGGTGTTTTGGTCGTGCAAAGTGAGAGGGTTAGGGAAAATTATTTGGTAAACAGAGAAGAGGTGGTTAAAGCTTTGCGGAAGATGGAATCCGGAAAGGCAGCAGGTTTGGATGGTATTGCATTGGAATTTATTAAAAATGGGGGTGACTCTATTGTTGACTGGTTGGTAAGGTTATTTAATGTATGTATGATTCATGGTGAGGTGCCTGAGGATTGGTGGAATGCTTGAATAGTGCCATTGTACAAAGGCAAAGGGGATAAGAGTGAGTGCTCAAATTACAGAGGTATAAGTTTGTTGAGTATTCCTGGTAAATCATATGGGAAGGTATTGACTGAGAGGGTGAAGGCATGTACAGAGCATCAGATTGGGGAAGAGCAGTGTAGTTTCAGAAGTGGTAGAGGATGTGTGGATCAGGTGTTTGCTTTGAAGAATGCATGTGAGAAATACTTAGAAAAGCAAATGGATTTGTAAGTAGCATTTATGGATCTGGAGAAGGCATATGATAGAGTTGATAGAGATGCTCTGTCGAAAGTATTAAGAATATATGATGTGGGAGGCAAGTTGTTCGAAGCAGCGAAAAGTTGTTATCGAGGATGTAAGGCATGTGTACGTGTAGGAAGAGAGGAAAGTGATTGGTTCTCAGTGAATGTAGGTTTGCGGCAGGGGTGTGTGATGTCTCCATGGTTGTTTAATTTGTTTATGGTTGGGGTTTTTAGGGAGGTGAATGCAAGAGTTTTGGAAAGAGGGGCAAGTATGCAGTCTGTTGTGGATGAGAGAGCTTGGGAAGTGAGTCAGTTGTTGTTGGCTGATGATATCTGGGAGTTTAAGATATCTGGGAGTGGATTTGGCAGCGGATGGATCCATGGAAGCGGCAGTGAATCATAGGGTGGGGGAGGGGGCGAAAATTCTGGGAGCCTTAAAGAATGTTTGGAAGTCGAGAACATTATCTCGGAAAGCAAAAATGGGTATGTCTGAATGAACAGTGGTTCCAACAATGTTGTATGGTTCCGAGGCGTGGGCTATGGATAGAGTTGTGCGCAGGAGGGTGGATGTGCTGGAAATGAGATGTTTGAGGACAATATGTGGTGTGAGGTGGTTTGATCGAGTAAGTAATAATAGGGTAAGAAAGATGTGTGGTAATAAAAAGTGTGGTTGAGAGAGCAGAAGAGGGTATTTTGAAATGGTTTGGTCACATGGAGAGAATGAGTGAGGAAAGATTGACAAAGAGGATATATGTGTCGGAGGTGGAGGGAACGAGGAGAAGTGGGAGACCAAATTGGAGGTGGAAGATGGAATGAAAAAGATTTTGAATGATCGGGGCCTGAACATGCAGGAGGGTGAAAGGCGTGCAAGGAATAGAGTGAGTTGGAACGATGTGGTATTCCGGGGGGCATGTGAAGCGTCCTGGGGTAAACCATGGAAAGTTCTGTGGGGCCTGGATGTGGAAAGGGAGCTGTGGTTTCGGTGCATTATTACATGACAGCTAGAGATTGAGTGTGAACGAATGAGGCCTTGTTGTCTTTTCCTAGCGCTACCTCGCACACATGAGGGGGGGAGGGTGTTGTTATTCCATGTGTGGCGGTGTGGCGATGGGAATGAATAAAGGCAGACGGTATAAATTATGTACATGGGTATATATGTATATGTCTGTGTGTGTATATATATGTATACATTGAGATGTATAGGTATGTATATGTGCTGTGTGTGGACGTGTATGTATATACATGTGTATGTGGGTGGGTTGGGCCATTCTTTCGTCTGTTTCCTTGTGCTACCTCGCTAACGCGAGAGACAGCGACAAAGCAATAAATAAATAAATGAATATATATATATATATATATATATATATATATATATATATATATATATATATATATATATACACACCCACACACACACACACACACACGACTATGGTGCTATAGTTTAATGTCTATACCATGACTGCCATGCACCACACTCGCGTTATAAACCTCTCTAAGTGTAACGGGAGGAAATGTCACCTGTCGGTTATACATCAGTCGTAACGTGTGATCATGACCATTGGCTGTGGTACAGACTGTTACCGGAACCTCATCTCTCTTCGCTGGCGTGCCCGTCCATGTGAAATCAATGAGGAACATCAAGATACTGGAATCAGTTACATAGTCTCTCTTGCCTCTTGTGTAGACTATAACGTGTTCCATCATCTGTGTGTGTGTGTGTGTGTGTGTGTGTGTGTGTGTGTGTGTGTGTGTGTGTGTCCTGAGCCGTGACCATCTGAGCCTTGGTTGGGAGGGTAGCGGGTCCGGACCCGGCAGTCTGCCCTCACAGCCTTGACAGTTCACACGGCACGATGACACCGCTGGTCTGGCCATCCTCCCTCCTCACCGCCACCATCGCTCTCCTCGTGTGTGGTGCCTCTGCCGTCGACCTGCAGAGGTTCAGCGGCGTGGATTGTGCCGACGTCTTCGCCAACCAGAAGGAAATTCTAAGGACGCTGAACGGGATAAAGGAACAGATAACTCAAGCATTACCTAGCGACAATGTCGGAGGTGAGGCGCTTCCACTTAGTGTCGAGATCTTCGTTCGGTTTTACTCTCTTAATTTCGCACAGTCTTTCTGTTGTATGTTACGGCGACGAGATATATTTATTTTTCTTTTTCAATCACGGGAATAAAGAAAATTGGCGCATGTATCTCCTCCTGCGTGTCGTACGTAGAAGGCGGACTGGAGGGGTGGGGGTCGGGTCGGTCCGCTAGAACTCATGTATTTCTGTATCTTATCGTAACGTTGAGAGAGAGAGAGAGAGAGAGAGAGAGAGAGAGAGAGAGAGAGAGAGAGAGAGAGAGAGAGAGAGAGAGAGAGAGAGAGAGAGTCAAGCAAGACTCATATATCCTGGAATGTTCATCTCGGTAAAGCCTGGTACTCGATCCCTTTTACATCCTGGGGCACCAGCGAGGCGCCTTGAGCCACGCCGCCCGCCACCAACCTCCAGCCACGGCGGCTGGGGCGCCGCGCCGCCAAGGTCATGCGCGGGTTTCAGTAAACACCAGCGTCGTCGCGTTTTCTGTTGGGTTTTTCGTGATGTACCAAACTCCCATGTACTAAGTCTTGGTCGACCAGAATATCGTAGGTGGTTTACGATACAGTGACTAACAACACCAATGTGACCTAACTGAACCAGTTTCTTAATGTATACAGATCAAACCATAAAAAAAAGAGGGACACAAGGTGAAAAATAAGGAACTTTGAGTACAAAGTAATTGTGCAGAACGAAATTTATAACCACGCGCAATACACAAGCTACACTCTCGATACAGGTGTTGGTGTGATGTCCAGTGGACAAGGTGTTAATGTCCATTCGTTCGTCTACATGTAAACAGCCCATAATGATTCACTTTAAAAACCCAACCAAAGTATGAAGTCAGTCGTGTTTCATTTACGGTTTTGGGACTACGTCAACGGAGGTTCTAATGTTTGTTCGTCCAAACAATTTAGTGGGTCATTTCATCCCCGCTGAGTTATGCTCGAGGACCACATGAACTGATGTGATGGTCTGACTTACGTGCTAACGATTCGATTTTTTCCTCGCAAAATTTTCGCTGTTCCTCTTCATCTGTCATTGCTTGAAAATCTTTGTCAATTAAATTTTAGACTACTTTGAAGCACAGCAAATGATGGAAGGGAACTAGTAATTTCTTATCCACTTCTATACATGATGATTTCTCATCCACTTCTATACATGATAATTTCTCTCATCCACTTCTATACATGATAATTTCTCTCATCCACTTCTATACATGATAATTTCTCTCATCCACTTCTATACAGGATAATTTCTCTCATCCACTTCTATACATGATAATTTCTCTCATCCACTTCTATACTTGATAATTTCTCTCATCCACTTCTATACATGATAATTTCTCTCATCCACTTCTATACATGACAATTTCTCTCATCCACTTCTATACAGGATAATTTCTCTCATCCACTTCTATACATGATAATTTCTCTCAACCACTTCTATACATGATAATTTCTCTCATCCAGTTCTATACATGATAATTTCTCTCATCCACTTCTATACATGATAATTTCTCTCATCCACTTCTATACATGATAATTTCTCTCATCCACTTCTATACATGATAATTTCTCTCATCCACTTCTATACATGATAATTTCTCTCATCCACTTCTATACATGATAATTTCTCTCATCCTCTTCTATACATGACAACTTCTCTCATCCACTTCTATACATGATAATTTCTCTCATCCACTTCTATACATGATAATTTCTCTCATCCACTTCTATACATGATAATTTCTCTCAACCACTTCTATACATGATAATTTCTCTCATCCACTTCTATACATGATAATTTCTCTCATCCACTTCTATACATGATAATTTCTCTCATCCACTTCTATACATGATAATTTCTCTCATCCACTTCTATACATGATAATTTCTCTCATCCACTTCTATACATGATAATTTCTCTCATCCACTTCTATACGTGATAATTTATCTCATCCACTTCTATACATGACAATTTCTCTCATCCACTTCTATACATGACAATTTCTCTCATCCACTTCTATACGTGATAATTTCTCTCATCCACTTCTATACATGACAATTTCTCTCATCCACTTCTATACATGACAATTTCTCTCATCCACTTCTATACATGATAATTTCTCTCATCCACTTCTATACATGATAATTTCTCTCATCCACTTCTATACATGATAATTTCTCTCATCCACTTCTATACATGATAATTTCTCTCATCCACTTCTATACATGATGATTTCTCTCATCCACTTCTATACATGATAATTTCTCTCATCCACTTCTATACATGATAATTTCTCTCATCCACTTCTATACATGATAATTTCTCTCATCCACTTCTATACATGATAATTTCTCTCATCCACTTCTATACATGATAATTTCTCTCATCCACTTCTATACATGATAATTTCTCTCATCCACTTCTATACATGATAATTTCTCTCATCCACTTCTATACATGACAATTTCTCTCATCCACTTCTATACGTGATCATTTTTGCGTAACTTTCTGAAGCCTCAGGAGGGCCTGGTGTAGTAGCAGGACCAGCCTGGTGACACCAGCTGAAGCCATTATGAGCGGACGGTGTGCCATCATCATTTAACGCGAAATGGTCGGAAACTGACCGATGTCCGAGTGTTCATTTGTTACACCACATTAGTACCTGCGTGCGCGGGTGATGAAAACGTACACTATATAAACTGAACAGCGAATGCATCCCTGTGTGAACTACCCATACATTACATACACATCACATGTACAATACATGAACATACGACCAGAATTTTTGAAAATAAAAGAAGAGTATTTTATCAGATAAAAAAAAAATTGTACTGCTGTAGTTATCTAATACATGATAGATACGGCAAAACGTAATGGGTGGCGGCTATACGTTATATGGTTTTAGGCATCGTCTACAACGTAGGATCAAAACACAAAGCATCGTTGTAGTTATTCCAACGTAGGATCAAAGTACGAAGCATCATAGTAGGATCAAAGTACGAAGCATCGTAGTAGGATCAAAGTACGAAGCATCGTAGTAGGATCAAAGTACGAAGCATCATAGTAGGATCAAAGTACGAAGCATCGTAGTAGGATCAAAGTACGAAGCATCGTAGTAGGATCAAAGGACGAAGCATCATAGTAGGATCAAAGTACGAAGCATCGTAGTAGGATCAAAGGACGAAGCATCATAGTAGGATCAAAGTACGAAGCATCGTAGTAGGATCAAAGTACGAAACATCATAGTAGGATCAAAGTACGAAGCGTCATAATAGGATCAAAGTACGAAGCATCATAGTAGGATCAAAGTACGAAGCATCATAGTAGGATCAAAGTACGAAGCATCATAGTAGGATCAAAGGACGAAGCGTCATAATAGGATCAAAGTACGAAGCATCATAGTAGGATCAAAGTACGAAGCATCGTAGTAGGATCAAAGTACGAAGCGTCATAGTAGGATCAAAGTACGAAACATCGTAGTAGGATCAAAGTACGAAGCATCGTAGTAGTTGTCCCAGTGTAGGATC
>NC_092239.1:14123319-14225819 GCF_036320965.1 Panulirus ornatus
CTGAAAGCAGCATCATTGATTATGTTTAAGAATAGGTTTGGTAAATCGCTTCAAGTCTACGGCTTTCATTACTTAAGCCTCCATAGTCCAAATGACAATTTGCAGGTTATTATTTGAGGCCAAATGACAATTTGCAGGTTATTATTTGAGTCCAAACGACAATTTGCAGGTTGTTATTCGAGTCCAAACGACAATTTGCAGGTTATTATCCGAATACAAAACGACAATTTGCAGGTTATTCTCTAAAGTCCAAACGACAATTTGCAGGTAATTCTCTTTTGTACTATATGTATGCCTCCTAACTTCTACCACACTGTTCAGTGAGTTTCTGGTATCTTCCACCGTCGCAAACAGCCTTAGAAAAAAAAAAAAAAAAAGGACCTTGTGGTCTGGTGTTGTTAGAATTCCTTAGTATTTTGCAACGTTCTTCACGTCTGCTGTCTGAGATATCATCTCCCTTAAACGTTTCCAGGTTGCAGCAGCATATCTTGTCCTGTCCTGTTCTTCGCGCTCGGCTCCCAGTGCTTCTACATCAACACCCGGGATGAGCTGACGTGGGACGCGGCCCGCGAGTGGTGCCGTGAGAAGGGGGGAGACCTCGCCGATCCCCTGGACCCGAGGTCTCTGATTGACAAACTGATAGAACTTGCACGTATGTATTCCTCCTCCTCCTCCTCCTCCTCCCCGACGACGAAAGTGTTGTGCGAAGGTTCACGTGTTTATCTTGGATTCCACATCTCGTGCACAGCTCACATTCACAACAGAAAAAAATAATAATAAAATGAAATAAGAATAGTCCTAATAGGCAAGCAAGTGTTCTTCAGATGCTCATGTTCTCCTTAAGCACAGAGTTAATGGGTCAAGGTCATGAACTACTGACACTACCCAATACTTATCAGCTAATCTATTGATTACGATCCAATACTTTTCGACCTAACTGTTTAACACTTTGCCAGATGATGATAACGGTCACATACGTCTTTTGAGTACTATTAGACTCCCCTGTCCATGATGATAAGACGTGCGCGCGCGCGCACGTGTGTGTGTGTGTGTGTGTGTGTGTGTGTGTGTGTGATATAAAACTAACGGGTGTTATATTTCCAGCGGAGGGTAAGTACTGGCTCGGGGCAACCGATAGAGAACACGAGGGCAAGTGGCTCGGGGTATCTGGCCGACTGGTGGACATGACACCCAAGCTCTGGGAGAAGAACGAACCCAACAACTACAACGGCAACGAGCACTGCCTCGAGGTTGGCTTCTTCGAAGACGTCTTCAACGACATCCACTGCGACGCGGAGATGAAGTTTGTCTGTGAGCATCCACCCATATAACTGGAAAAAATGGCTCCGTCAGGGTGAAAAGAAGTTGGAAGAGTTACTGATTAAAATCCTACGCTCTGATATATATTCTTAAGGGACTAGTTACTATGTGCACCTGGCACATATTGAATTCAGGCGCCAATGACTCGAAGGATTCACTTCTTGTATCGAGGGGTTTGTATCTGAGGTAAACCAGGAATTCATAAAGCTTGTGTTGAGATGGTGGTGGTAGGGCTGCAAGAAGGTGGGTGTAGCGGGTGCTCTTGGCTTCACGTTCAGTAATATCTGAAGTTTTGGAACGTCAAGGATTCTGTGAGACACCTGAGTTCTGGTGTCGGACGTCCGGTCATTTGACTTGAACCTTAAATCATAATAAATGTTATCCTTCTTGACTTCGGAGGATTTCCTGTTCGTCCTTGGTGGATGGCGTTAGTGACGGACTGGTTGTACTTTACCCATTTTGCTTCACTGTTTCTTGTAAATCGCCTTCTACCCATCGTGTCTCAATAGGAGGGCATCAAGAAGGTACCACCGGTGTTCGTACTAGTGGTGGGGTCTTTCCTGCCGTGAACAACATGTACGGCTTTGGAGACAGGAATACATACCCTCGAGAACGCCGTCACCTCTGTGGTCCATCTGTCGTTTGTCTGAAAATATCAGATGGATCCCTGACACAAAGTAGATGGGAGGAGGTTGAACTAATACTATGTGCCACAAGCCTTCCTGCACACAGTGTTTCAGATCACAATGTTTCTCTTGAGCGTTAGACTTCACAAGGCAACCTTGTGACCTCATACCACACCTTGTATATTTGGCCTCACACTGCCTCCCACTCATCACACTCCTCACTATATACCTTGTGTATCAGTACTCATAGTGAGACATATACTTCCTCTTCTCCTTTATAATCTCCCTTTGCCCCTTCTGTTCAATGAGACTATAGCCACATCCACTTTACAAACCAATTGTCTCTCCAACTTAAAGCAGCCCCATTACCTTCCTGCTTCATCGTGGATGAGAGGGAGTTAGTGACTCCTCAGTTCTGGCAGGCAAGGCGTCCTAAGTCACTATACCTTCTCAGTCCACTGTTGTAGACTTGGTGATGTTGTCCTCTGACACCTCCGGGAGGTGGCTTTGGATGTGATGGGTCTGTGAGGCCGTCTTAGTTACTGTCTCACACGAGAAGTGATGGTTTGTTTTCGTTCTCTGGAAAAAGTCTTCATGTCCAGACTTAATCATATTTTTTTTCCACACTATCATAGTTAATACTGAGCTCTTGTGTTAATAAATGTGGGTGTTGAGCCCTCTTTACGTGTGTTGTATGCAACTATTTGTTACCATACTCTTAGAAAACATTTATCATTATGGTCTGAGACTCGGGTGTGAATACAGTAATTTGTTTAATGTTATAGACTGTATCATTTACCCGATGTATCACAAACCTGCTGTTGCTGTGAAGTATATATTACCCTTGAATGGACCCTGTAGTTCATGGCAATAAACAAAGATTCTTAATTTGTCTCGTTTAATAAGCCTCCTAATCTTCTGATTATTATTTTTATCATTATTTTTTCTACTATATATATATATACACACACTAGTATGTACGGTGGAGGTAGTGATGGTGGCAGTGGCGGAGGGGAAGCGGTTCATCCAAGGTTATTACTGGAACTCGTGTAAATAAAAGTTAAATCTGGCTGACCACACAGCCGGCCTTCACGAGGCAGAGCGGAGGCGTACGAAGGGACAGGCCAACACCTCACGGCCCAAACTTCCCTTTTACTTACAGAAGAACGAAAACTGAGGAAGCTACACCATCCCTGGTCTTCAATACAGAGATGAATTACTGTCCCCTTCTGCACTTGTCTCTCTGCTTTTTAAAACCATGCGATTTGAACATGAGGTGTTGAGACGAGAGATAACATTCCTTGGACGGGTGGGAGGGAGTGGCTCAAGGCGGAGTGTTTGAGTCGCTCCTCACTAAAATGGCATTAGTAACGGGATTATTTTTGGGGTTGAGGAATCTACGATGTCTAACAGGCTCGGCCTAGCCAGGCTGCAGTCATCGGGCAACGGGTGGGGGTAGAGTATTTAAACAGTCGCCCTCACAGTTTACTGAGGACACACAGCAACGCCACCAGCACCCTGCGCGGCGTGGGTCTCTCGACGTAACGGGAGAAGACCGTGTCCCCTGACGTGTGGTGATGTATGGAGGACATGTGCACGTTTCTTGCACGCGATGACACGCGATACTCAGGGAAGCCTGGTGTTTGTGGTGAGGCTGGGTGACCGACTGTCAGCTGTGCTGGAGGGCCAAGGAGCCACATCAGTACAGAACACAGTCCTGTACAACATGATTCCTCAACGATGATGGTGAGGCAAGTGTTGCTGAAGTGTGTGGCAGGATCAGACACAGGGAGACGGTCAGTATGATACTATTTGTACCCACACACACACACACACACACATAGTTTAGATAATGACTGCAGATAAGAAAGAGCTCGACATGGGAAGAGACAATCTCGGGGAAAGCAGGAACTTTTCATGACTAAATGTCTTATTCATCCCCGGGGTTCTGGGCCCCTCATGATGAAACCCTGGTGTGGGACGTGCCCCTCACTCCTCACCCCTCCCAGTCTCTCTCTCTCTCTCTCTCTCTCTCTCTCTCTCTCTCTCTCTCTCTCTCTCTCTCTCTCTCTCTCAACTGGAGGAAACAGACATGGTTCTCTTTTCCCTCACTGTCTTCCTTTCCATCTACCGCATCTGGTCATGCTCCAGGTTAGTTTTGACACAACGTAAGGGAAAAGAGAAAAAAATATCGTAAGTGTTTTTCCCCCTCATCTGCTGTACATTTTCAACAAGGAACGTGAGGAAAATTGTGACACGAAAGACTGCAACACTTCACGCCCTCAAAATACCCAGTCAAAAATTCACATTTTTCAAATTAGTGAAATCCTGTCTTCTCCATTGTGGTTATTTATATAGAAAAAAAATTCTCTTTTTTCCCTAAAAAGATATATGAAACAGGTCAATTGCCTGATATGTTGAACCCGTGGTCTTAGCGAGTCACAACACACAAACAGAAACGTGAAGAAGGGAAAGTGCTTTTTCTACCCCCTCGCTCCCTCTCCTCCTCCTCCTCCTCCTCCTTTTTCCTTCCTCTCTCCCTCCCTCCCTTCCTCCTTCCTTCCCTTGATCATAGACGACACTATTTGGTGGCTCACGATTCTCCCCAAGGGAACATATCAGAACAAAGCAGGATAATTGCTCGAACGCACGAAGTTTAAATTGCTTTCTTTCTCTCTTTTTTTTTCTGTTAGTAGGTCACACGACCTGACAAAGATGGTCCATCCCTCATTCTCTTTCCTTCCCTCCCCCTTCTTCGTCTTCTTCAGGAGTATTGACACTGCGTCTCATATGAGGTGCTAACCATATCCGAAATGTATTGAGAGCGGACGATGAATGACGAAAAAAAAAAAAAAAGGATGAAAGGGTTGGTAGACATGACGAAAATTGACAGGTTGAAGGAAAAAAAAAAAAAAAAAAAAAAATATATATATATATATATATATATATATATATATATATATATATATATATATATATGGTAAATGGGCTAGATTACAGAGTAATGGGGGAGCCTGCAGGATGTTGGATGTGTGCTCTGGGGATAAAGTGCTTTGGCAAGTCAGTCATACAGTCACGTTTTCCTGTAGGGTTGTAAAGACGAGTTCAAATGAAAACGAGAGGGGGCGAGAGCGTCAGTACAATGACTTAACAGCTAAGGAATCACGTTACATACTAACCTTTCTTAAACTCTCTCACTCTCTCACTCTCACTGCATGCAGAGGGGTGAAAGATGTGGTAGATGACCTCCTATTTGCCACAGAGTTCGGGTACACGACACCAAGAACCCCCCCGCCCCCCCTAACTACTCCGAGAGAGAGAGAGAGAGAGAGAGAGAGAGAGAGAGAGAGAGAGAGAGAGAGAGAGAGAGAGAGAGAGAGAGAGAGAGAGAGAGAGAGAGAAAAAAAAAAGGGACCGTATGTTGAACGGGGACGTGTCGGAGTATCTCCACCAGGTCTCCGGGTACCTGCCCTTTAAAACAAGACTGCAGCTTGGCTCTGGCATACGTGGCACTGCTGAGAGGGAAAAAATGTGATGCCTTAAATAGCACTTAGCAAGTTATTTCTTGAAATCAGGGGGGGGACATTGCCTCCCTTTGATGGGAGGAAGGGGGAGCCTTTGGGCCATTTTCCACCAAAGCACCGTCTTGACTGTAACTATACTTATAGAAGAGTCGACTGTAACTATACTTATAGGAAACTCGACTGTGGCTATACTTATAGAATACTCGACTGACTATACTTATAGAAGATTTGACTGTGACTATACTAATAGCAGACTCGACTGTGACTATATTTATAGAAGACTCGACTGTGACTATACTTATAGAAGACTCGACTGTGACTATACTTATAGAAGACTCGACTGTGACTATACTTATAGAAGACTCGACTGTGACTATACTTATAGAAGACTCGACTGTGACTATACTTATAGAAGACTCGACTGTGACTATACTTATAGAAGACTCGACTGTGACTATACTTATAGAAGACTCGACTGTGACTGTACTTATAGAAGACTCGACTGTGACTATACTTATAGAAGACTCGACTGTGACTATACTTATAGAAGACTCGACTGTGACTATACTTATAGAAGACTCGACTGTAACTGTACTTATAGAAGACTCGACTGTGACTATACTTATAGAAGACTCGACTGTGACTATACTTATAGAAGACTCGACTGTGACTATACTTATAGAAGACTCGACTGTGACTATACTAATAGAAGACTCGACTGTAACTATACTTATAGAAGACACGACTGTGACTATACTTACAGAATACTCGACTGTGACTAAACTTATAGAAGACTCGACTGTAACTATACTTCTAGAAGACTCGACTATAACAACACCTAGAGAAGAGGCATTTGAGACGCCACATATACACATCCTTGCGTTGTCACACTAACTCATCGAGAGGAACAGAACCTGACTGACTGAGTGACTGAGGAAGACACACCCACCCACGCTCCCAGTACCACTGCGGTAATAGAAGGGGTTCGTTCTGATGACACTGACGCAGCTGGTGAGAGTGAGGGTTAGAACAGGAGGCCAGGCTGGCAAGGGGTGGATGATACAGCGTCTGTCTTCACCTGAGGACGACACACTGGGTGACCTCCTGCTCGATCTGTAGTTAACTACAAGCAGGCGGGGTTCGTCAACACACACACACACACACACACACACACACATATATATATATATATATATATATATATATATATATATATATATATATATATATATATATATATATATATATATATATATATCTTTTTATGGTAGCTGAGGCCCTAATCAAGGCCATCACATTAACGTTATATATATGTATTCTTTTTTATTATACTTAGTCGCTGTCTCCCGAGTTAGCGAGGTAGGGCAAGGAAACAGACGAAGGAAATGGCCCAACCCACCCACATACACATGTATATACATAAACGCCCACACACGCATATATACATGCCTATACATCTAAACGTATACATACATATACATACATAAACATATGCATATATACACATGTACATATCCATACTTGCTGCCTTCATCCATTCCCGTCGCCACCCCTCCACACATGGAATGGCACCCCTCTCTCCCCGCGCACGCGTGAGGTAGCGTTAGGAAAAGACAACAAAGGCCACATTCGTTCACACTCAGTTTCTAGCTGTCATGTTTAATGCACCGAAACCACAGCTCCATTTCCACATCCAGGCCCCACAAAACTTTCCATGGTTTACCCCAGACGCTTCACATGCCCTGGTTCAATCCATTGACAGCACGTCGACCCCGGTATGCCACATCGTTCCAATATATATATATATATATATATATATATATATATATATATATATATATATATATATATATATATATATATATATATATATATATATATATATATATATATATATATATGTATATATATATATATATATATATATATATATATATATATATATATATATATATATATACATATATAAACACGGGAATGTCTTTCTCCTCTTGCCTAACTAATCAGGGAGTTCCTGATCTCTCTATCATCACCAACAGCCTCGTTAGGACCCAGTGGTCAATTGCTGTTTGAATTCCTTTGCAAGCAAGGTTCGACTCCCCCCAAAAAAAAGAGAGCGTTTGTGGTTTCTTTCAAGGGAGAAATGAAACAAAACGAGGTCATTACAAACACAAAACCCCAGGAATCAAAAAGAGTCGGGTTATGCGACACGGAACACGTTAAGCACATTACGTCTGGAGACGGAAGGAGGGAAGCGCTCTGCGTCGCAGTCTGTCTGCGTGTGTGTCTGTCTGTCCTCAGTATAGCGTAGGCGCAACGTTATAAATAACCCTGATGACTACCGCCCCGATTTTAGCCTGCCCCTGTTAAACACAGCGACTTCCCCGCCCGAAATAATCCTCTTACTAAACCCATTTCCTGAGAAGCGAGCGGAGCTAAGCGCACCGCCCCTGAGGCACTGTAAACACCAGCTCAGGATTTGTTATTAAACAAGAGACCATCAGCGAGCGCTCGGCTAGCCACAACAAGCCTCCTCCCTCCATATAAAGACGTGAGGAGGGAAGGAATGGGAATCATACATTACAGTAAAGGGAAGAAAGCTTGAGGGGAAAATTGGTCATTCTTACCATTCCTGGGATTCTCGTGAAGAGGAGAGCAAAGGAGGCAAAGAGTCACAGGGTATGTTACTTAGGAGGGAGTAAGGCCGGGTAGAGCGTGGGGCAGGTCAGGGGTGAGGATGGAGTTTGATCTTGTGTTCCGGTGATTAGTGGCGCGGTGGTGACCTGGCCGTCACCTCCCGCCAACACCGATGTTATCGCCATCATCGCCAACGCTAATGTTCCCTTTATCCTCACCATCAACAACTGTCCGTAGGAAATTCACCAAAGCCAAATTCTGATGAATACAATCTCTCTCTCTCTCTCTCTCTCTCTCTCTCTCTCTCTCTCTCTCTCTCTCTCTCTCTCTCTCTCTCTCTCTCTCTCCCCCAAAGATACAACATTGCGCGCTACCTAACCCATCACAATGAAGTGCCATGAGATAGTTCAGTCGTTGTATAACTATCTAACGAGTGAACATCATTACTTCCTTATCATTTGTCAGTCATAATGACGATCTTATCTAGCCATATCAGCCTCAAGCTTGACAACAAGGCACTGAAAAGATGCACATCAGGGAAACGAAAAATTGTGCACATGTGTTGCAAAGGAATATCCATCACACCCACTCCTCCGAACCACACCACTCTCGAACCCACACCCACTCCTTCGAACCCACACCCACTCCTCCGACCCTACACTCACTCCTCCTACCCTACACCCACTCCTCCCACCCTACACCCACTCCTCCGACCCCAAACCCACTCTTCCGACCCCAAACCCACTCTTCCGACCCCAAACCCACTCTTCCGACCCCACACCCACTCCTCCGACCCTACACCCACTCCTCCGACCCTACACTCACTCCTCCTACCCTACACCCACTCCTCCCACCCTACACCCACTCCTCCGACCCTACACCCACTCTTCCGACCCCACACCCACTCTTCCGACCCCACACCCACTCCTCCGACCCCCAGCTCATGAATGAAGCCTTTCTTTGTCAAGTCCACTATAGACTCAACATGATGGCAAGACCATAACTCTCTCCAAGTTCCCACAACTTACCAGAGACCAATGCCTCACGGCCAACACGATTAATACTACTACTACTACTGCTGCTACTACTGCTACTACTACTACTGATAATACTACTACTGATACTACTACTGCTACTACTACTAATACTGATACTACTACTACTACTGATACTACTACTACTTCTACAGATACTACTGCTACAGATACTACTACTACTACTACTACTACTGATACCACTACTGCAACTACTACTGCTACTACAACTGCTACTACTATTACTGATACTACTACTACCACCATCATATACCGCTAATTACAATATCATTTAAGACACATTAATTAAATTCCCGGGGTTATAAAAAGCTAATCAGCTGAAATGGATCAAGCTTTGCACCAGGATAATGACCTGCCAACAGTCATTAGCCTTCACACGCAACAAACTGGTCGAACAACTTGTTTTACATAATATCAGATTTCATCGCGTAAAAAGAAAAATACTCTTTAACATATCCATCTCCGGAATGCGATCGTATCTGACCTGTACAGTCCTACTCAAACTTTTTTGATACCAAAGAGAAACCAATACAAAACGGAGCAACAAAATCAATTGCATCACGTAGAAATAAACCTACTGAAGAAAATACACAAGAGACCTAGAATGATAGACAATTTTTTCCCTGAAAAAAAAAAAGACGACAAAGTATAAAACGCAGATTCCAAAAGGTATTAGAAATCTTCACACTACGAGAATGATTTTTAGGAGCATATACCTCATAGTCTCCTCCTGTCAGACCAGAGGCAACATGACTAGAGGTAATGGTTTGAAGCTAAAGAGAAAGAGACGTGATAGAGCGATGAATATCTTCTCTTCAGCCGAGTTATGGAATATTGGAATATCTACCATTAAATGCTGTCGAGGGGAACTCCCTAAATACACAGAGAACACGACCCTGGGAAATGCTTTAATAAGATTGTCAGCCAATGGTACTCTATTCAAAATGACAATATACGCGACACATATCATTTCCTTAAAAGATGTAATATGGGCATTTTTTTTTATTAACATGCACATGTTTTTTTTTCGTATCAGTAACGGCTAATTTCCTTGCCACCTCAGTGTAACTGGTGGTGGTAATCAGACACCAGAATCAGTTGTTTTTACCCTTAGCGCTTTCCATGAAATGTCTGCGTCAGGATAATGTGTTAACAGCTACCTCCCTGCCGGCAGATGTGCCGGAGAGAATGCTGGGTGGGGAGGAGCCTCCTGCTATACTATCCACCTCACCATTATAAAGCTCAGGGTATTGTGAATCCCTCCCTCTTCTCCAAGATATAACCTCGTAATAGATCATCAGATCTCCTGTTATTACTGGTCCGTCTGAAATGGTCACTTGATCAACCCCTTGAGTTCATCAGTACGACCCCTTTGAGCACGGCGTTACGACCAACGGCTCTTGATGGCATGCCATCACGTCGAAGAGTTCGTGCGATCGTGCGCAAGGATCACAGGCGTTGGCTTGGTGTCATCCCAGCAGAGGGCAATCCGTATTAGAACATCGTGAGTCGCTGAAGACCGCGACAGACAGACGTCATGGTTTCAGGGCCTCTCTCATGTCGTCTTTATTCTTTACGTTATTGTCCGTAACATGATGATGATAGTCGTTCGTTTACGTAACAGACTGGGGCCAAGGCTGTCCTATCCCTAAGGCTTGGTCTGGGGGCCAAGGCTGTCCTATCCCTATGGCGTGGTCTGGGGGCCAAGGGTGTCCTGTCCCTATGGCTTGGTCTGGGGGCGAAGGCTGTCCTATCCCTAAGGCTTGGTCTGGGGGCGAAGGCTGTCCTATCCCTAAGGCTTGGTCTGGGGGCGAAGGCTGTCCCATCCCTAAGGCTTGGTCTGGGGTCTAAGGGTGTCCTATCCCTAAGGCTTGGTCTGGGGGCCAAGGCTGTCCTATCCCTAAGGCTTGGTCTGGGGGCCAAGGCTGTCCTATCCCTAAGGCTTGGTCTGAGGGCCAAGGCTCCTCTACCCCCCCACAACTCGGTACCAAGTCTGGTATTTTAGATTCTCTTCAGAAGTTCAACATCACACGACAACAGCCTCTCTCTCTCTCTCTCTCTCTCTCTCTCTCTCTCTCTCTCTCTCTCTCTCTCTCTCTCTCTCTCTCTCTCTCTCTCTCTCTCTCTCTCTCTCTCTCTCTCTCTCTCTCTCTCTCTCTCTCTCTCTCTGACCTTTGACCTTATCTTGACAGCGGTTAGGCAATAACTACTTCGTAAACGGGGTCAACAGATCCTCAACTAAGGGCTTAGGAAGGAGAGGGGGGGAAAATAACAACTGCTTAACCTGACCTACCCAACTGCGAGAACTTTTGGAGAGATTTTGTCTAACGAGAGAGAGAGAGAGAGAGAGAGAGAGAGAGAGAGAGAGAGAGAGAGAGAGAGAGAGAGAGAGAGAGAGAGAGAGAGAGAGAGGTGTCGGGCGGGATTTAAAGCTGCCAAATTCATCCTTGCCTCTGGTCGTGCCCGTATAACAACACCTAGAGAAGAGGCATTTGAGACGCCACATATACACATCCTTGCGTTGTCACACTAACTCATCGAGAGGAACAGAACCTGACTGACTGAGTGACTGAGGAAGACACACCCACCCACGCTCCCAGTACCACTGCGGTAATAGAAGGGGTTCGTTCTGATGACACTGACGCAGCTGGTGAGAGTGAGGGTTAGAACAGGAGGCCAGGCTGGCAAGGGGTGGATGATACAGCGTCTGTCTTCACCTGAGGACGACACACTGGGTGACCTCCTGCTCGATCTGTAGTTAACTACAAGCAGGCGGGGTTCGTCAACACACACACACACACACACACACACACACATATATATATATATATATATATATATATATATATATATATATATATATATATATATATATATATATATATATATATATATATATCTTTTTATGGTAGCTGAGGCCCTAATCAAGGCAATCACATTAACGTTATATATATGTATTCTTTTTTATTATACTTAGTCGCTGTCTCCCGAGTTAGCGAGGTAGGGCAAGGAAACAGACGAAGGAAATGGCCCAACCCACCCACATACACATGTATATACATAAACGCCCACACACGCATATATACATGCCTATACATCTAAACGTATACATACATATACATACATAAACATATGCATATATACACATGTACATATCCATACTTGCTGCCTTCATCCATTCCCGTCGCCACCCCTCCACACATGGAATGGCACCCCTCTCTCCCCGCGCACGCGTGAGGTAGCGTTAGGAAAAGACAACAAAGGCCACATTCGTTCACACTCAGTTTCTAGCTGTCATGTTTAATGCACCGAAACCACAGCTCCATTTCCACATCCGTGCCTCACAAAACTTTCCATGGTTTACCCCAGACGCTTCACATGCCCTGGTTCAATCCATTGACAGCACGTCGACCCCGGTATGCCACATCGTTCCAATATATATATATATATATATATATATATATATATATATATATATATATATATATATATATATATATAAACACGGGAATGTCTTTCTCCTCTTGCCTAACTAATCAGGGAGTTCCTGATCTCTCTATCATCACCAACAGCCTCGTTAGGACCCAGTGGTCAACTGCTGTTTGAATTCCTTTGCAAGCAAGGTTCGACTCCCCCCAAAAAAATAATGAGAGCCTTTGTGGTTTCTTTCAAGGGAGAAATGAAACAAAACGAGGTCATTACAAACACAAAACCCCAGGAATCTAAAAGAGTCGGGTTATGCGACACGGAACACGTTAAGCACATTACGTCTGGAGACGGAAGGAGGGAAGCGCTCTGCGTCGCAGTCTGTCTGCGTGTGTGTCTGTCTGTCCTCAGTATAGCGTAGGCGCAACGTTATAAATAACCCTGATGACTACCGCCCCGATTTTAGCCTGCCCCTGTTAAACACAGCGACTTCCCCGCCCGAAATAATCCTCTTACTAAACCCATTTCCTGAGAAGCGAGCGGAGCTAAGCGCACCGCCCCAGAGGCACTGTAAACACCAGCTCAGGATTTGTTATTAAACAAGAGACCATCAGCGAGCGCTCGGCTAGCCACAACAAGCCTCCTCCCTCCATATAAAGACGTGAGGAGGGAAGGAATGGGAATCATACATTACAGTAAAGGGAAGAAAGCTTGAGGGGAAAATTGGTCATTCTTACCATTCCTGGGATTCTCGTGAAAAGGAGAGCAAAGGAGGCAAAGAGTCACAGGGTATGTTACTTAGGAGGGAGTAAGGCCGGGTAGAGCGTGGGGCAGGTCAGGGGTGAGGATGGAGTTTGATCTTGTGTTCCGGTGATCAGTGGCGCGGTGGTGACCTGGCCGTCACCTCCCGCCAACACCGATGTTATCGCCATCATCGCCAACGCTAATGTTCCCTTTATCCTCACCATCAACAACTGTCCGTAGGAAATTCACCAAAGCCAAATTCTGATGAATACAATCTCTCTCTCTCTCTCTCTCTCTCTCTCTCTCTCTCTCTCTCTCTCTCTCTCTCTCTCTCTCTCTCTCTCTCTCTCCCCCAAAGATACAACATTGCGCGCTACCTAACCCATCACAATGAAGTGCCATGAGATAGTTCAGTCGTTGTATAACTATCTAACGAGTGAACATCATTACTTCCTTATCATTTGTCAGTCATAATGACGATCTTATCTAGCCATATCAGCCTCAAGCTTGACAACAAGGCACTGAAAAGATGCACATCAGGGAAACGAAAAATTGTGCACATGTGTTGCAAAGGAATATCCATCACACCCACTCCTCCGAACCCACACCCACTCCTTCGAACCCACACCCACTCCTTCGAACCCACACCCACTCCTCCGACCCTACACTCACTCCTCCTACCCTACACCCACTCCTCCCACCCTACACCCACTCCTCCGACCCCACACCCACTCTTCCGACCCCAAACCCACTCTTCCGACCCCACACCCACTCCTCCGACCCTACACCCACTCCTCCGACCCTACACCCACTCTTCCGACCCTACACCCACTCCTCCGACCCCACACCCACTCCTCCGACCCTACACCCACTCTTCCGACCCCACACCCACTCTTCCGACCCCACACCCACTCCTCCGACCCCCAGCTCATGAATGAAGCCTTTCTTTGTCAAGTCCACTATAGACTCAACATGATGGCAAGACCATAACTCTCTCCAAGTTCCCACAACTTACCAGAGACCAATGCCTCACGGCCAACACGATTACTACTACTACTACTGCTACTACTACTGCTGCTACTACTACTACTGATAATACTACTACTGATACTACTACTGCTAGTACTACTACTACTGATACTACTACTACTACTGATACTACTACTACTTCTACAGATACTACTGCTACAGATACTACAACTACTACTACTACTACTGATACTACTACTACTACTGCTACTACTACTGCTGCTACTACTACTACTGATAATACTACTACTGATACTACTACTGCTAGTACTACTACTACTGATACTACTACTACTACTGATACTACTACTACTTCTACAGATACTACTGCTACAGATACTACAACTACTACTACTGATACTACTACTACTACTGATACTACTACTACTTCTACAGATACTACTGCTACAGATACTACTACTACTACTACTACTACTGATACCACTACTGCAACTACTACTGCTACTACTACTGCTACTACAACTGCTACTACTATTACTGATACTACTAACTACCACCATCATATACCGCTAATTACAATATCATTTAAGACACATTAATTAAATTCCCGGGGTTATAAAAAGCTAATCAGCTGAAATGGATCAAGCTTTGCACCAGGATAATGACCAAGTGCCAACGGTCATTAGCCTTCACACGCAACAAACTGGTCGAACAACTTGTTTTACATAATATCAGATTTCATCGCGTAAAAAGAAATATACTCTTTAACATATCCATCTCCGGAATGCGATCGTATCTGACCTGTACAGTCCTACTCAAACTTTTTTGATACCAAAGAGAAACCAATACAAAACGGAGCAACAAAATCAATTGCATCACGTAGAAATAAACCTACTGAAGAAAATACACAAGAGACCTTGAATGATCGACATTTTTTTCCCTGAAAAAAAAAAAGACGACAAAGTATAAAACGCAGATTCCAAAAGGTATTAGAAATCTTCACACAACGAGAATGATTTTTGGGAGCATATACCTCATAGTCTCCTCCTGTCAGACCAGAGGCAACATGACTAGAGGTAATGGTTTGAAGCTAAAGAGAAAGAGACGTGATAGAGCGATGAATATCTTCTCTTCAGCCGAGTTATGGAATATTGGAATATCTACCATTAAATGCTGTTGAGGGGAACTCCCTAAATACACAGAGAACACGACCCTGGGAAATGCTTTAATAAGATTGTCAGCCAATGGTACTCTATTCAAAATGACAATATACGCGACACATATTACTTCCTTAAAAGATGTAATATGGACATTTTTTTTATTAACATGCACATGTTTTTTTTTCGTATCAGTAACGGCTAATTTCCTTGCCACCTCAGTGTAACTGGTGGTGGTAATCAGACACCAGAATCAGTTGTTTTTACCCTTAGCGCTTTCCATGAAATGTCTACGTCAGGATAATGTGTTAACAGCTACCTCCCTGCCGGCAGATGTGCCGGAGAGAATGCTGGGTGGGGAGGAGCCTCCTGCTATACTATCCACCTCACCATTATAAAGCTCAGGTATTGTGAATCCCTCCCTCTTCTCCAAGATATAACCTCGTAATAGATCATCAGATCTCCTGTTATTACTGGTCCGTCTGAAATGGTCACTTGATCAACCCCTTGAGTTCATCAGTACGACCCCTTTGAGCACGGCGTTACGACCAACGGCTCTTGATGGCATGCCATCACGTCGAAGAGTTGTGCGATCGTGCGCAAGGATCACAGGCGTTGGCTTGGTGTCATCCCAGCAGAGGGCAATCCGTATTAGAACATCGTGAGTCGCTGAAGACCGCGACAGACAGACGTCATGGTTTCAGGGCCTCTCTCATGTCGTCTTTATTCTTTACGTTATTGTCCGTAACATGATGATGATAGTCGTTCGTTTACGTAACAGACTGGGGCCAAGGCTGTCCTATCCCTAAGGCTTGGTCTGGGGGCCAAGGCTGTCCTATCCCTATGGCGTGGTCTGGGGGCCAAGGGTGTCCTGTCCCTATGGCTTGGTCTGGGGGCGAAGGCTGTCCTATCCCTAAGGCTTGGTCTGGGGGCGAAGGCTGTCCTATCCCTAAGGCTTGGTCTGGGGGCGAAGGCTGTCCCATCCCTAAGGCTTGGTCTGGGGTCTAAGGGTGTCCTATCCCTAAGGCTTGGTCTGGGGGCCAAGGCTGTCCTATCCCTAAGGCTTGGTCTGGGGGCCAAGGCTGTCCTATCCCTAAGGCTTGGTCTGAGGGCCAAGGCTCCTCTACCCCCCCACAACTCGGTACCAAGTCTGGTATTTTAGATTCTCTTCAGAAGTTCAACATCACACGACAACAGCCTCTCTCTCTCTCTCTCTCTCTCTCTCTCTCTCTCTCTCTCTCTCTCTCTCTCTCTCTCTCTCTCTCTCTCTCTCTCTCTCTCTCTCTCTCTCTCTCTCTCTCTCTCTCTCTCTCTCTCTCTCTCTCTGACCTTTGACCTTATCTTGACAGCGGTTAGGCAATAACTACTTCGTAAACGGGGTCAACAGATCCTCAACTAAGGGCTTAGGAAGGAGAGGGGGGGAAAATAACAACTGCTTAACCTGACCTACCCAACTGCGAGAACTTTTGGAGAGATTTTGTCTAACGAGAGAGAGAGAGAGAGAGAGAGAGAGAGAGAGAGAGAGAGAGAGAGAGAGAGAGAGAGAGAGAGAGAGAGAGAGAGAGAGAGAGGTGTCGGGCGGGATTTAAAGCTGCCAAATTCATCCTTGCCTCTGGTCGTGCCCGTTCTGGCGTTGGTGTCACGGCTTCTGATGGTGAAGCTAGCGAGGTCTGATGGGCTCGGTGGTCCAGCCTCAAACCCTCTACATCACAGCAGCAAGTGTCGTCAGTAACTCCCGTTAGTTAACGCGGGAAATGGCGAATATGTATGAAATTATATATATATATATATATATATATATATATATATATATATATATATATATATATATATATATATATATATATATATATATATATATATATTATCCCTGGGGATAGGGGAGAAAGAATACTTCCCACGTATTCCCTGCGTGTCGTAGAAGGCGACTAAAAGGGGAGGGAGCAGGGGGGCTGGAAATCCTCCTCTCTTGTTTTTTTTTTTTTAATTTTCCAAAAGAAGGAACAGAGAAGAGGGCCAGGTGAGGATATTCCCTCAAAGGCCCAGTCCTCTGTTCTCAACGCTACCTCGCTAATGCGGGAAATGGCGAATAGTTTGAAAGATGAAAGAAAAAAAAAAAAAAATATATATATATATATATATATATATATATATATATATATATATATATATATATATATATATATATATATATATATATATATATATATATATATATATATATATATATATAAGCCATACATAAATATAGGGAGGATGAACAGTCGGGTTGACTGTGGATCGACTGCCGCGCAACCAGGAGTCGAACCTACATGATCGACCCTGGGCGGCCCGTGGATGAGTCACGGTCAGGAACGTTGACCACTACACCACGGACGCCCACAACCAAGACCGCATAAAGGTCACGGGTTCATACTTAAGGACGGTACAGGCTCCCTGTAGGTGTACCCTCTTACACAAGAACCGTACCGTGTCGTACCCTAGGGTCGTACTGTAGCACGCTCAGTAGTGCCACGATCTAGCGACTGCCACTGTGTCTACAGCATGTCCATCTGTGTCTACAGTATGTCCATCTGTGTCTACAGTATGTCCATCTGTGCCTACAGCATGTCCATCTGTGACTACAGCATGTCCATATGTGTCTACAGTATGTCCATCTGTGTCCACAGTATGTCCATCTGTGTCTACAGCATGTCCATCTGTGTCTACAGTATGTCCATCTGTGTCCACAGTATGTCCATCTGTGTCTACAGCATGTCCATCTGTGTCTACAGTATGTCCATCTGTGTCCACAGTATGTCCATCTGTGTCTACAGTATGTCCATCTGTGTCTACAGTATGTCCATATGTGTCTACATAATGTCCATCTGTGTCTACAGTATGTCCATCTGTGTCTACAGTATGTCCATCTGTGTCTACAGTATGTCCATCTGTGTCTACAGTATGTCCATCTGAGAGAATTTACTAACTCCATAACGGGTGCCTGCGACGATATGTTGCCAGAAATGCAGGACGAGCGGGTAAAGAGAGAGAGAGAGAGAGAGAGAGAGAGAGAGAGAGAGAGAGAGAGAGAGAGAGAGAGAGAGAGAGAGAGAGAGAGAGAGAGAGAGAGAGAGAGAGAGAGAGAGAGAGAGAGAGAGCCCTGGAAGTTTCGGCAGGACCCGCCCCCGCACTTCAGCTGGGTTTGGTTTTAAAGCCGACGTCGCCATCCAGAGCTCCTGAAGGAGGGGGGGTGAGGGAAGAGGCTAGCCCGGGCGTGAGCAGGCTGGAGGAGGGAAGTGGCCAAGGCTGAGGACTTCCAGAATACGTGGGAGTATAAGGGAAGAATAGATGTCAAAAGGCCTGCTGGTCTACGACGAAGTTACCTGCTTCAGGACAGTGTTAGGATCCAACGTTCTTAATCTATATACATAGATCTTGACAGGATAGCAGAGCAGGAAGATACTCCCGACCCACCACTCCCTCCGGCACCAGCAACCGGCAGGGAGATTGCCATGAAGGAACGCCATGTGTGCCACAGAAGCAGAACACAGACGTCTGCACACTAACATGGAAATTCTTACAGGGAAGTGTGAGAGGGAAAGACATTTACATTTGATTTCAGCCTCAGGATACTCTGGGGAGGAGGAGGAGGAGGAGGAGGAGGCTCAGAACTGAGAAGGGAGATGATACAGGCAGAAGGAAGAGTCTGTTAGAAACTCCGGGAGAAAGACATGAAAGGCAGAGTGAGGCAGGGATACCGTGCTGCCGAAGTTCGCACGGCCGTGTAACGAAGGGTGACCACAAGGTACGTATGACGACGATGGTGATGAAGAGTGGCGTCGACGGGTCATCGTTCTCACAAGTTCCCGTGAAGGAAAGGGACTTTTAAGGACATACACACATCCCGGAGGGAAATCTCAAGCATGAGGCCTCAGGCGTGCCCGATATAGTCGAGATGAAAAGAAAGGAGATCTTTGATCGAGATGAATTCAGTGATGAAGCTTAATACTTGTTGAAGCTTGAAGCTGAAGACTGATGATGCATTTCAAGGATGTTTTCATGTGAGTCAGTGTGTGTGTGTGTGTGTGTGTGTGTGTGTGTGTGTGTGTGTGTGTGTGTGTGCGCGTGTGTGTGTGTGTGTGTGTGTGTGTGTGTGTGTGTGTGTGTGTGTGTGTGTGTGTGTGTGTGTGTGTGTGTGTGTGTGTGTGTGTGTGTGTGTGTGTGTGTGTGTGTGAGTGTGTGTGGGTGTGTATGTGTGAGTGTGTGGAACGTGTAGATATAAGCGTGTCTGAGCAAGGTGATGTGTTGGTGGACACAGTCTGTCAACATATATCCAAAATCTAACGGTTTCTTCCAGGTTCTTGTGAAGTGATAAAACACCTGGAAAAGATGAAGTTCTGATGCTACAGAAAAGTTCCGTAGAGAAGAGGAAGCGAAGCTGAGGACATCTTGTGAGTCACCTGGAACTCCATGACAACAGAAGCAACAATTCAGATGGAGTCGGGCGCGTGGGCGTGCGCCCGGGGCCTGGAGAGATCGTGGGTCAGCCAGATGGTGATAGTCAATAACATTTCCTCCACCTCCAGCATCAAGTCTTCCCTAGTCATGTCTCCCGGATGCCTCGAAAAGACATTCATGGGGATACGATGAAATCATGACACCTCAGCACCACAGCCCCTCAAACACACTCCCCTCACCAACGGATGGACTTCACATTGTACCTCCCTTTGAGCCTCTGCCTGCCTTCCCTTACATCTGCTCTCACTCACCTTACATAAGACAGCCTTTCAGCCAATCTCTCCACTTTCATTGTCTCAGTAAGAAAAACCTATATCAACTCAGCCTTTTAACATATTACGTTTTTTGTCGGTCACTGTCAGTGTAACACATTTTCTTTCCCGAATCTCCTCTTTCCTCAATCTGTTCGAAGCTTCGAATTCCAGCTCTGAGGTCTCGAGAGATGTGAAACAAATTGTGAATTAGGGACTCCAACTCAACTGCTTGTAATCTATTACGTGATATTTTCCTTTTTTTTTTTTTGAAACAGTTACGTCACTCTTAAGGACCGATGGTTGTTTTTCTTCGGATTACTCTGCTTAAAGATCCAATACGTAATGACTTACCATTCAACACTCTCTTTTATCACAGCATCCTATCTCAATCTCTATCACCGATGATAAGTCCCTTACTGTTATCTGCTAAATACTTGCCCTATTGAGAAATATCTTAGCCTAAACATCAAACTATCATTGCGACTCTTAAAGGATTTCATTCTCCTCTTAAAGGATCTCATCCTCCTTCATCTTGAACCTTGAAACCAGTTTCCAACATCCTCTCACTCTTATATTGTTCTAGTCACTAGTTGTTTTTTCCTCATTGTCTCTGGAATCTCTCCCTCAATTATGCTCCCTTCATGCATCACACAGTCCTTCCCCATTTATCAAAATCTTCCTCGTTAACATTTCTTTTTCTTCTTGTTCGACACACCCTTTGAGGAGAGATCATGGGAATATGACCTACACAACCAAGTCTTTCCGGACTTTCTTGCAACGACTGCCTCTCTCCGAGCCACCCTTACTTTCGTAAGAACTTACGACAACTCATTTAACCTCTAATATTGTTCCAAAAAAGTTACCCACTCGACCTTCGATTTACGATTTGTCCGAATACCCCATTTTCTTTTTTTTTTTCATCTTATGTCGAAAGATCTTTGACCTCGTTTCTTACCGTTCACTTCCTCCTGTGTCTGTCACAATCCTCTACGTGTAATGATCTCTGGTCACTTCCAGTCGGCTGCGCGATACAGATGGGTCGACCACAGACGTGTTCAGTGGGTCGGTCGTTTAGCAGTTCCACTCTTCTCAAGTGAGTGATACATTTCTGGTGATCTGTTCCGTAGTCATCTTGTGTATTCTTCTTTATTTCCACGTATTCGAGATTCATTATATGTCTTGCATTATACCAGCACATTAGCTCTTCCTAAAAGATGAATAGCCATAACCAATGAAAACTGGTTATCTCAATAATGTTTCGAATTCTGCTTCCAACCTGATCCTCAACAAAGACGTCTTCACTTGTTCATCATCGTAGAGAACTGTTATCATGGGTTTTCCATTCTCTCTAGCTTTCCATCTCGGTAAGACCTGCTTTATTTTCCTGCCTCCATCTATAAAGATTGAGAATGCAGGATAGTATATTACGGTCCAGCGAAAGCAAATATCATTATAGAGCATTGAGTCTGCACTGTCCTGTAGGAGATATGTTTATCATTAACAACCGGGTCTTCTCTTTGCTCTCATGTAGTTACTGTATCATTAGAGAACATTCTCTGTATTGACTCTTTATCCCTTCCACATCTAACATTTCGTTAACGTAAGACAAACTTCTCTTTCGGAAAAAAGAACGTATTACAGTTAAGGTGCCCGACCTCCGACCTCCCACTCTCCCTTACAGCCTGCCACCACCTCCCTTTCCCTTACAGCCTGTCACCACCTCCCACGCCCTTACAGCCTGCCACCACCTCCCACGCCCTTACAGCCTGCCACCAGCAGACAAAACACGACAGTGTTTATGTCTGCCACCATCCCCTGGTCTCCGCTACCCACACCACGTCACTTGCACAGACACCCACGCCCCGCGATGATCTGCATATACCTCCTTCTTCCTCCTCTTCCATGAAATATTGCATGATCCTGTCGGGCGTTATTGGTGGCGTCATTCCTAAGACTGAAAGCTGGGCTTGGTAGGGATATATATATATATATATATATATATATATATATATATATATATATATATATATATATATATATATATATATATATATATATACCCTCGACCGACAGCAACGGTCAGAGACAAGTCTGACAACTTATTTCGGGTGAGGGGAAAACTGTAGCTCAGGCATTGACGAGGAGAGCTTGGCAAGGACCTCAGCAAGGGCAAGGAGGGAAAAGAAAAAAAAAGGACTCATCTGATTACCAGGGGCGTCAGGGGGAGATCAGTAATATGGGTGGAAACAACACCTCGTCTCGATGAGAACATGAAGGCGTCAGTGGTGCAGTTTTCACTCGCTGGATTCCACCGCTTCTCCTTCGTGCTCGTAATTCCTCACAGAGGAAAAGGACGTCGCCACCATTACGTCAGAATCTTCTTAATACAGATCACAAAAGAGTTACCAACGCCTCAATGGCGCCACAGGTAATAAGTACTGAGGAAAATGAATATTAAGGAAAAGGGTTGAAGGGTACCAAGTGATCCTGAGACATGACTTTATATACACCCAGAACATGGTAAGAGCACCAGGTGTTAACCAAGTCCATCATCATCCAAGCAACTTAACCTTGAAGTGGGGGAAAAATAGCTTTCAAGTCTCTTTGTGTGTGTGTGTGTGTGTGTGTGTGTGTGTGTGAATGTCTATCTTTTTTGTAATACATGTTCGCCATTTCCCGCATGAGCGAGGTAGCATTCAAGAACAGATGACAGAGGCCTTACTTAGCTCCTTGCTCTGTTCTTCCTTCTGGAAAGTAATACAGCCACCCGCTCCCTCCCTTCAGTCGCCTTACACGACACGCAGGGGGCTGTATGTCTTTCTTCCCCTATCCCCAAGGACTCTTTCATGAATACATTCATAAAAATCAAGTATAAAGCATATCATTACACTTCAACAAGAAGTTACTGAGATGAGACTAAAAGGAAACTATATCAACTCGTATCCACTTTTTCAGATAAGTGTAATGACAAGTATGATTCGGAATTTACATATATATATATATATATATATATATATATATATATATATATATATATATATATATATATATATATATATATATATGAGGTTGTGAGTGGCTGACATTGTTCATCGATGTGTCTTCGCAGCCAGCAAGTCTCGGAAGCCCATTGTGTGTGGAGGGACGAGCTCCTCTTCTCGTGGGCGAATTTGAGTGGGTGGTTGACGACACCGGGAACCAAGTGAGATGCAAGTGACCAGGATGGACCCCAGGACGTCGATACGAGTCTAAGACCTTCCAGTGGTGCCAGAGTCAAAGGATATGAGCTCTGGGGGAAAGGAAGGAAGCCATGGAAGCATCCAGAGGGCACGAAAAAAAAAAAGAGAGTGGAAGGAAGACGTCATGATAATTTGAACTCCCTGTGGATGATGCCATGAGTCTTAAAACACGACAGTACTACTACCCTTGAGCACGACGCTACGAAAGTCCTTGAGCACGACGATGCTGCTAGCCCTTGAGCACGACGGTACTACAGCCCTTGAGCACGACGCTACTAGCACGACGTTACGATCTTTAGGTAAGAGAGTCTAAAACACTGATCTGATCCTTAAGGCTTAGGTCAAAGGCCATCACACCTAAAAAGTCGTACCACTTTGCTCAGTGGTCGTACCTTCGTGCTCAAAGGATACTGACTTTGTTCGTAACGGGTCGAAGTCTTCTCCAGACTCTGAATATACTGAAAAATTCTCCGAAATTCAGAAAAAGTAAAAAACGGCGAAACTAGAGAACAGACTAAGAAAATGGGAATGATGGTCAGAAACATCTTATCCTCTTTCTTTCTTTCTTCCCCAGCAGCAGCAAATCAGTGGTCAATTCTCACATCTCCGGGGATGGGAAAATTAAGACGGGTTCTATTAGGACATTCAGCAGCTTGTAATACAGAAATGGGATGGTTGAGAGACAGCTGTGTATACACTAATCCCATAGTTACCCCGTCAGGTGATTACGTAAATAAACGCCCACACACACACACACACACACACACACACACACACACACACACACACGCACGTATATGTACATACATAAACAAACACAAACACACGTATCCACACACACAAGTACACTGAAATGCACACAGTCAAACATGGATGCACGCATAGCAGAACAAACAATCGCAAAGAAACATGTACCACAAAGCAAACAAGAAACACATACACTTATATGTACACATATGCAATAACAAACAAACGAATACAACACACACACACACACACACACACACACACACGCCCACGATTCAATCTAGGCCAGGAGAGAGGTGCGTGGGTGCGGACACATGACTTCGCCTGAGCGAGGAGGCGGGGGCGTTGAATGGATATTTAGGAGACTGAGGGAGTGGAAGGGGAAGTCGGAAGAGAGGAGGAAGGATGTCTTCCCCTCTTGTGATGTCCTTACGACACACGAACAGCTGGAAAGAGTGTATATATATATATATATATATATATATATATATATATATATATATATATATATATATATATATATATTTCTTTTTCCATTTTCTTTTACTTATACTTAATCGCCGTTTTCCGCGTCAGCGAGGTAGCGCCATAAAACAGACGAAGAACAGCCCATTCACTTATATACAAACATATATATGTACATATAAACGCATATACACGTACATATACATATATACACTTGTACATTTATATATATATATATATATATATATATATATATATATATATATATATATATATATATATATATATATATATATATATATATTGGAAAGGATCACAATTTTGCGCGTGATCAAGATATTCCTATGAATCCACGGGGAAAATGAAACACGAAAAGTTCCCAAGTGCACTTTCGTGCAATAATCACATCATCAGGGGAGTCACAAGAGAGGAATATAACAGTCAGCGTCCTAGCTTCGTTTCTTCGATGTATATCATCTGACTGTTATATTCCTCTCTTGTGACTCCCCTGATGATGTGATTATTACACGAAAGTGCACTTGGGAGCTTTTCGTGTTTCATTTTCCCCGTGGACTCATAGGAATATATATATATATATATATATATATATATATATATATATATATATATATATATATATATATATATATATATATATATATATATATATATATATACATATATATATATATATATATATATATATATATATATATATATATATATATATATATATATATCGTCTTTAATTTTGACTAGGTTCGGTGACCATCTCTACAGGGACTTAACTAAGTCTCTGGGCTCTCGTGTCTGTGTGATGGAGCGCTACCGTCGTGGATTATACAAAGGATGGAGAGACGGAAGATGTGATATGAGACGGAAAAGAAAAATTACGAGAAGTTAATTGATAAAGAAGAAGAAGAAAAAGAAAAAGAGGAAGAAGAAGAAGAAGAAGAAGAAGAAGAAGAAGAAGAAGAAGAAGAAGAAGAAGAAGAAGGAGGAGGAGGAGGAGGAGGAGGAGGAGGAGAAGAAGAAGAAGAAGAAGAAGAAGAAGAAGAAGAAGAAGAAGAAGAAGAAGAAGAAGAAGGAGGAGGAGGAGGAGGAGGAGGAGGAGGAGAAGAAGAAGACGAAGACAGAGAATGATATAAGACTGTTGAGATGGCAGTAAATAAGAGGTGGGAGGAGTGGAGGGGGGGGGGGGGGGCGGGGAGGCTACAGAAAATTGAGAGACAAGAGAGGAGATAAGAGACAGCAGCTACCACTGCTCGTCTTCTCTCTCTCTCTCTCTCTCTCTCTCTCTCTCTCTCTCTCTCTCTCTCTCTCTCTCTCTCTCTCTCTCCTCACTTTGTCACTTTATCCTTGTTTCCCTCGATCATCTCTCCATCACACGTCATCATCTCTCCATCACTCGTTATCATCTCTCCAACACTCGTTATCATCTCTGCATCACTCGTTATCATCTCTCCATCACTCGTTATCATCTCTCCAACACTCGTTATCATCTTTCCATCACTCGTTATCATCTCTCCAACACTCGTTATCATCTCTCCAACACTCGTTATCATCTTTCCATCACTCGTTATCATCTCTCCATCACTCGTTATCATCTCTCCAACACTCGTTATCATCTTTCCATCACTCGTTATCATCTCTCCATCACTCGTTATCATCTCTCCAACACTCGTTATCATCTTTCCATCACTCGTTATCATCTCTCCATCACTCGTTATCATCTCTCCATCACTCGTTATCATCTCCCCAACACTCTGTACCTCACCACCCCCCCGAAACTAAGACCTTCACTCACACCATACGGCTCCATCTTCTACCGCGGCCCGCCCACACGCGCCACCATCCCCGCCCACACAGGCCACCATCCCCGCCCACATGTTTCCAGCCTCGCCCATCGCTCCACAGCTGATGCCGGTGACCTTTCTGTGACATTCTCATGGGACTGTCGCCTCTATTCCTGGAATGATAGAGAGAAGGTATACCACTCTTTTACCTATTGGTGTTAAGAATGTAGGTCGAAAAAAAAAAACAGAAGATAAAACTGATAACCAATTCTATACGACAATTTCTTTTTTTTTTCTATTTTCTACTTTTTGATAACAGTGAGGAAAGATATAGGAGGCTATGCTGAAGTGTTGGAGATGAAGCACTGAACAAATAGTTGACTGAAATTGCGAAGTCCCGAGAGACCAGAATTTAACTATAGACTTTGCCTTCAGTCACTGAGGAACATTTTTCTATATCGTGCGTTGTTACGACGTTTTCTTCCTTAAGATCTTAGGTGCTTCCAGGAGAGAGCAATGCTGACTCTTCCCTCCTTCCAGGAAAGTCTGTTGCTGTCGCCCTGGAAGAGACAGGTGGACAAAGGGGGACCTCCTCGAGTGCAGCAGCGTCCATATTAAAGATGAATGGAAGCAAAGCGACTTCGGAATATTTACGGCATAGCCACACACACACACACACACACACACACACACACACACACACACACACTAGTTCAGCGTAACGACGTAACCTATAGACCTAGGGACACCTCCCTCCCTGCGGAGGGACATCATCTGCCGGCGCTGCTGGTGCCGCAGGCTTCCAACAGTCACCTTAAAGGTGGAGGACCTGGACGATGTTTCTCTCTCTCTCTCTCTCTCTCTTTCTCTCTCCTGCCAACGGACCCACACAGCTGCACGGTCATGGTACACACCTGTGGTGTAGAGTGCCTGGTGTGTGTGTGTGTCGCTGTGGTGGTGCTTCCAGCTGCATCATCTCTGGCGTGGTTCATCGAGGATGCTTTGCTGGTGTGGTTGACAGTGTGTGTGTGTGTGTGTGTGTGTGTGTGTATGTGTGTGTGTGTGTGTGTGTGTGTGTGTGTGTGTGTGTGATGTGTGGAGGATCTGCGGTGGTGCTGCTTTGATCTTGGTAGATCTGTTTAGTTGAGGATATTTGGAAACTCTCAATCAAGGGATATGTCTGGCGAGAGGTCTTGGATTCCCTTAGTTTACAAAGATGTTTGGCGAGGGATTTTGGATTCTCAGTTCACGAAGATGTTTGGCGATAGATTTTGGATTCTCTCAGTTCACAAAGATGTTTGGCGAGGGATTTTGGATTCTCTCAGTTCACGAAGAAGTTTGGCGAGGTATATTGGATTCTCAGTTCACGAAGATGTTTGGCGATAGATTTTGGATTCTCTCAGTTCACGAAGATGTTTGGCGAGGGATTTTGGATTCACTCAGTTCATGAAGATGTTTGGCGAGGGATTCTGGATTCTCAGTTCACGAAGATGTTTGGCGAGGGATTTTGGATTCACTCAGTTCATGAAGATGTTTGGCGAGGGATTCTGGATTCTCAGTTCACGAAGAAGTTTGGCGAGGGATTTTGGATTCTCTCAGTTAGAGAAGAAGTTTGGCGAGGGTTTTTGTATTCCCTTAGTTCACGAAGATGTTTGGCGAGGGGTTTTGGATTCTCACAGTTCACGAAGATGTTTGGTGCGGGATTTTGGATTCTCTCAGTTCACGAAGAAGTTTGACGAGTGATTTTGGATTATCTCAGTTCAGGAAGAAGTTTGGCGAGGGATTTTGGATTGTCTCAGTTAGAGAAGAAGTTTGGCGAGGGGTCTTGGATTCCTTTAGTTCACGAATATGTTTGGCAAGGGATTTTGGATTCTCTCAGTTCACGAAGAAGTTTGACGAGTGATTTTAGATTCTCTCGGTTCACGAATGAGTTTGGCGAGGAATTTTGGCTTCTCTCAGTTCACGAAGAGGTATCCTGTGCTCGGGGTCGTTTCCGCCTACGTGTATTTGTTCTTCCCCATTCTCTTCAGTAATTTGTTTCCTCCTTTCGACATACATCGTACAAATTCTACTTACCTTTTCTTCTTGTCTTCATACTTCGGCCTCAGCTTCACAAGTGCATTTCCTTATGAAGCTGGTCGGTTTTTCAACACCCCATTTACTAATCTTTAATCATTAATCATTTACGGCCAGGAGTCACAACTTGTGCTTGCCTCACACATTAAGCCATGCACGTATAAGCACAAGGTATGATCCGCGGTGTCAGTCCGCTACGTCTTCTTAAGCGGGACAAGCGGGAATTCCAAGCGCACGAGACTGAGGACTAACAGGTCAGTGATGCCCTTAAGATGTTGTGGGCGGCACGCACGCACGCGCGCTAGACTGAAGGTTTCAACGTGTTCTTCCCCTCCGAGAGGAGGAGCGGGTAAGCCGTTCAAAGGTCTTCTCGATAGTAATTGAGGTTTTGCAATTGTTTCTTATGAATGAGGAATTCCCAGCAAGCGCAAATCATCAGTTCGCGTTGATTACGTCCCTGCCCTCTGTACACACCTCCCGCCCGTCGCTACTGCCGACTTCATTGGTTTAGAGGGGCCTTCGAACTGGCGCCCTTGGATGTAGTTGTATCCTACGTCAGGCAAAACCACCACCGCCGCCACAAAAACTCGCAAGGGTCGGTTGGTCGGTCATTAAGGCGTCGTCCTGATGTTCTTGGGGTTCTAGACGCCTGGAGCTGACGGAAAGATATCTAAACTTGATCATTTTTTTTTTCCCCCGATTAAGAGTTTATCAGATGTCTTGTTTATCACAGGGTATGTTGTAGGTATGCCATCCTCTGAACACTCTTTTCTATACGGAACTACTTCTTCTTCTTCTTCTTTCCCTTTAAAGAAAGAAACTTTTCAAGATAACAACTTCAATTTGCCTAATGTCGAATTTCACGTCCAGCTGGTGCTAAACAGCCACTGAACCAGTAATACATGGGTGTTGTAGTTAATTCCATACCCTATTACTTTCCACTTTACGTCACGAGAGTTAAAGTGGAATAGAAGTGAAAGGTTCCAAAGTGTTGGTTAAGTAACGCATTTTGTTTGAATTTTCATCTTAATTTTCTTGTTATGGATATTCTTGTTTCCCTCCCTCCAGTCACGACCATCTCGTCCGAGTGGGAGGGGACACGAGCGCTTCACCCAATCACCGTGAAGCTACGTAATTGCCATCTGGTGGTCGGTACAATAACTAGCAAGCCTTGGAAATGCTCGAGTCAACCACGAACCACCAACGACGAAGAGCAAGTGGGTCAGGACCTTAAGGGGAATATCAGAAATCAACTACAGGTGATGATGATGGCGACCTTCCGTCAACGCAGAAGGGGTCAACAAAATTCGCTAATTATCTGCCTACGCAAACGTGAGTCGCCTCCCGTCGGGCGAGGTGGCCGAACTCCCGCTGGCGAGGGAGGGCCTCACCACTGACTGACTGACCTACTTCACGTGTGTTTACCTATATCACACAACTCAGTTTAATGAAGAGCAAAAAGCGACATATTTTACAGGGAATATCATGAAGAGGGGAGGGGGTTGCAGTGTAGTGTTTGCGTGTGTGCACTTCGACCTCTCTCGTACTCAATTCTCTCAGAGGACGAACATATAAGTGATACATAAAGACTTCAACATCAGCAACAACATCCCGTGTATAGTCTGAAATGCACACGTCTGGCATGATGGAACTTCTGCCGTTCTTGACGATTACAAAGAAGTTGTAAACTTGCGTTTACAACCACGTCTCTGTAAACACGTGAAATGGACTTGCATGACAAAGGGTGTAGTGAGCCCTGACACCACCGCCAGGCAGACGTTCGTGTGAATATGGAACTCTTAAAAGAAAATGGGTCTTCGCTGTGGTAGTGAACGTTCGCTTCTCTGTGCAACGCCTGAACTAATTCACTTCATGAATGATATAAAGAATATGATGACCATGCTTAAAAAGAGGCTGTATATATATATATATATATATATATATATATATATATATATATATATATATATATATATATATATTATCCCTGGGGATAGGGGAGAAAGAATACTTCCCACGTATTTCCGGCGTGTCGTAGAAGGCGACAAAAAGGGGAGGGAGCGGGTGGCTGGAAATCCTCCCCTCTCGTTTTTTTCTTTTTTTTTTTCCAAAGAAGGAACGGAGAAGGGGGCCAGGTGAGGATGTTTCCTCAAAGGCCCAGTCCTCCGTTCTTAACGCTACCTCGCTAACGCGGGAAATGGCGAATAGTTTGAAAGAAAAAAGATATATATATATATATATATATATATATATATATATATATATATATATATATATATATATATATATATAGCATTAACCAAATCATTATGAGAGAATTGACAAAACACGAAAACATAATAAAAGTTGTTCATGACACACCCAGCTACCCAGATCAACCCACGTCACCTGACCCTCCTTAATCACTCTACCTTACAGGTATTACGACCACACATGGCAGACAGTGCTTGGCCTAGAAAGATTATTGTTGGACGGCGGGAACCAAGTGTGATGTTGCGATTTGAATGACTTTGTTAAGTACTAGCACATCATGAGGGCGATTGTCTCCACGAAACATTTCGTGCCACATGTATATAAAAATTACATGTTAGATAAAATTGTATGTTTTACTGAAACACGATTTCACCTTCATACTATCGTCACGGACAAACGTGATCATCATATCTATCTATCTATCTATCTATCTATCTATCTATATCTATATATATATTCCTATGAGTCCACGGGGAAAATGAAACACGATAAGTTCCCAAGTGCACTTTCGTGTAATAATCACATCATCAAGGGAGACACAAGAGAGAAATATATCATATTTCTCTCTTGTGTCTCCCCTGATGATGTGATTACCACACGAAAGTGCACTTGGGAACTTATCGTGTTGCATTTTCCCCGTGGACTCATAGGAATATCTTCATCACGCGCAAAATTGTGATCCTTTCCAATATATATACATATATATATAATACTTCATCTACATTTTGTATTTTGAACCAAATATTAATGATCATTGATCAACCTGTTGTCTAAGCAAATTTCACACACAGCTGTGAGGAAGAACTGCAGAAAGGAAGCAATTGCTGCTACGGTGATCAGAGGATACTGTCGCTAGATGCTTTTGCTAAATGACCCATTACAGGTCAGTAGTGGTCAGAGATCTTAAGCACATCTATGACACGCAGGGAAAAAGATAACACGAATAGAAAGCAAATTACAATGATATTTAAGATGTATTGCAATGATTAACCAAACCGACATCTGTTCCATATGAATATGATGATAGGGGAGAAAGAATACTTCCCACGTATTCCCTGCGTGTCGTAGAAGGCGACTAAAAGGGGAGGGAGCGGGGGGCTGGAAATCCTACCCTCTTGTTTTTTTTTTTAATTTTCCAAAAGAAGGAACAGAGAAGGGGCTCAGGTGAGGATATTCCCTCAGAGGCCCAGTCCTCTGTTCTTAACGCTACCTTGCTAACGCGGGAAATGGCCAATAGTTTGAAAGAAAAGAAACAAAAACACATATATGTCATTTCGATCAGCACTGCCAAAAATGAAGAAAGACGAACGAAGATTTCGCAAGAGACCGTTCTTGATTAACCCTGGGTACAGTGACCCTTGAGTTGGCAGGAGGTGGGGAATCCCTTCAGGTGAGTTGAGGGGTAATGAGGTGCGAGGTGCAAGTGGGGGGAAGGGGTTGGTTAAGAAGAGGACCTAGTCAGCGGCGGTGGGGGTAAGGAGTCATGCTTACTACCTAGAACACCCATAGGAATGCATCGACAACCAGTTACGAGAGAGGGGGAGCTCGTTAGGGGTCGGTCTTCAAATAGGCATAACAAGGTAATGACTTCGATGGTCGGAAAATTACCTTAGTGAGAAGAAACAAAAGGATGATAACCAGAGTAGTCCCCTCGCAACGGGATAATGGCACCAGTGCCGTGGTATGTGGCTCAGTCGTCGAAATGCGAGGGACTTTGACGAGTCTGTATAATACACTCCGAGTGATACAGCATCGTCACAGGTAAATTTTCACTCGTGGTGTAATCTCCTTGATCTATGTAAACGACATGCTGAAACGAAAACAAAAAGGGGGGGGGACTGAACTTATGTGAACTCGTATCTCAATATGTTTGCTGATGATGATGCCAAGGTGTTGCAAGAATGGAAAAAAAAAAGGACATAAGAATGGCGTTATCTTTGCAGGAGGGGGACTTAAGCTGACCCTAGAGCTTATCTGACACAATGTTGATGAAACTCAACCCGAGTAAAAAAAAAAATATATATGCAAAGCATTGAGGATGAAACAGAGTGAAGTGGGGCCTCGATACGAAGATAATCTACCAAACAGGATACAAACTGCAGGGATATGGGTGTGTGTGATCTCTGAGGGACTTCGTGGTTGACACCGTCGCCAGAGAATTTCTAGAGAGAGACACACACAGTCTGTTGGGAAATATTACAATCTCATTTACGTACAGCAGATGGGCTAGGAAATGTTCAACAAACTATTCACAGTCTGAACTGGGCCACAACAAGTAGAACATACTTTTCACATTGGTCACTTCATTTGTCGAAGCACAAAGATGGTAAAAAGAAAAAAATAGCTGAATTACCGGGGAAAGGTTAAAACCCATACGTTTCTCCAGTATGGAAGAGAGAAGAGTGATGGGTGACCTGATCACAACCCTTAAGTATTCTAAACCAGTTTGATGGTGTCAACATTGAACAGGTCTTCTCAAGATGGATATGTAGAGCAAATAGAACCTACACCAAGGAAGATAATGATCTATTTTCTTTATTTTCTTACAATTTGGAATGAAGCAAATTCTACAGTGTAAAAGCGTTGGATGAATGGAGTACAGCAATGAAAGTGTGAATGCTGAAAGCATATAGAACTTCAAAAAAAGAGGTATAAGATAGTGATTTCAATAGAGTAGGTCCTCAAGAGTGCTGTTAAAAATTCCCCCTCCATTAGATAAAAAGGTAATTACATAAAGATAATCATAAATAGGTAATTACATATAGGTAATTACATAGAGGTAATTATAGACTGGCAATCTCACTACGACTGCCGGCCGCTCAATGAATAAATAGTAGGAAAACTCAGAGAAAACTTCATTATGTGATTAAAGGTGGATTACATTATCTTCGTGATATCATTTCGCACAACCTGCATCGGATACACCGCAGTAATTTTCTCTGTCCCAACTCACACTCTTCGTATTACAGGATGACTATATCGTAGATTCTATCCCTATCTACTCCATCCTGTGTTTCACGCCTGTATCTATCTCTTCCTTGCATAAAGTTGCGCCAAAATCACACATGATAGGCGATAACTAAGACAGTCTTAACCACCTCGGATGATATGGCATTTGACCAACCAGAGCGGAATATGATTACAAGCACGAACGTGGTAATTGCTCTTAATGTGTTGCCATCACCTTCTTAATCACACGAGAGGGGTGTGTGCCAACGTATGCCAACCATTAGCAAAATGACACACACACACACACACACACACAGACGCAGTCTAGCTTCATGAAGATGCTTACAGGGAATGACTATATCATATAGGGAAATAAGGCCAGAGGGGACAACCTCCTCCTCCTCCTCCTCACGGGGCATCTGCAGGTCGTCAGTCCACATATTCCTATCCTCCAAGTCAAGGAAGTTAGATAAGGACACACACACACACACACACACACGCACACACACACACTCTCACTCGCACACACACACACTCTCACTCGCCCGGCCACTCACCTCGGTTTTCAAAGCGTCCGGTCGAAGACCCTCTCCAAGGTCAATGGTTCTTCCTCATCTGCTCGACTGATGAAGATAAAAGAAAAAAAAAGAGGAATTCCTCTCTCTCTCTCTCTCTCTCTCAATCCATCTGTCTATCTATCTATCCATGTATCTATCAATCCATCCATCTATCTATCTATCCATCTATCTGTATGCATATATATCTATTTATTCATTTATTTATTTATTCATAACCAATTTCCAAGAGAGAGTCCTGGTGTCACCCAGGACCACTTTCTAAAGGCCTCCTGCGGTCTAAGGGCTGTGCTGTTTTTAGTAGCAAGGAAACGTAGACACCTTTGGAGGGGAGTCCCTTTGACGTGACTGAACTCGCCGTGATACAGCCTTGCCAAAGGTGACTTTTCACTCACGGTGTAACCTCCTGCAGGGGTAGTCCGGTAACATATACTTTTCAATATATATATATATATATATATATATATATATATATATATATATATATATATATATATATATATATATATATTATTCCTGGGGATAGGGGATGAAGAATACTTCCCACGTATTCCCTGCGTGTCGTAGAAGGCGACTAAAAGGAGAGGGAGCGGGGGGCTGGAAATCCTCCCCTCTCGTTTTTTTTTAATTTTCCAAAAGAAGGAACAGAGTGGGGCCAGGTGAGGATATTCCAAAAAAGGCCCAGTCCTCTGTTCTTAACGCTACCTCGCTAATGCGGGAAATGGCGAATAGTATGAATGCAAGGTGAATGCAAGAGTTTTGGAAAGAGGGGCAAGTATGAAGTCTGTTGGGGATGAGAGAGCTTGGGAAGTGAGTCAGTTGTTGTTCGCTGATGATACAGCGCTGGTGGCTGATTCATGTGAGAAACTGCAGAAGCTGGTGACTGAGTTTGGTAAAGTGTGTGAAAGAAGAAAGTTAAGAGTAAATGTGAATAAGAGCAAGGTTATTAGATACAGTAGGGTTGAGGGTCAAGTCAATTGGGAGGTGAGTTTGAATGGAGAAAAACTGGAGGAAGTGAAGTGTTTTAGATATCTGGGAGTGGATCTGGCAGCGGATGGAACCATGGAAGCGGAAGTGGATCATAGGGTGGGGGAGGGGGCGAAAATTCTGGGAGCCTTGAAGAATGTGTGGAAGTCGAGAACATTATCTCGGAAAGCAAAAATGGGTATGTTTGAAGGAATAGTGGTTCCAACGATGTTGTATGGTTGCGAGGCGTGGACTATGGATAGAGTTGTGCGCAGGAGGATGGATGTGCTGGAAATGAGATGTTTGAGGACAATGTGTGGTGTGAGGTGGTTTGATCGAGTAAGTAACGTAAGGGTAAGAGAGATGTGTGGAAATAAAAAGAGCGTGGTTGAGAGAGCAGAAGAGGGTGTTTTGAAATGGTTTGGTCACATGGAGAGAATGAGTGAGGAAAGATTGACCAAGAGGATATATGTGTCGGAGGTGGAGGGAACGAGGAGAAGAGGGAGACCAAATTGGAGGTGGAAAGATGGAGTGAAAAAGATTTTGTGTGATCGGGGCCTGAACATGCAGGAGGGTGAAAGGAGGGCAAGGAATAGAGTGAATTGGAGCGATGTGGTATACCGGGGTTGACGTGCTGTCAGTGGATTGAATCAAGGCATGTGAAGCGTCTGGGGTAAACCATGGAAAGCTGTGTAGGTATGTATATTTGCGTGTGTGGACGTATGTATATACATGTGTATGGGGGTGGGTTGGGCCATTTCTTTCGTCTGTTTCCTTGCGCTACCTCGCAAACGCGGGAGACAGCGACGAAGCAAAAAAAAAAAAAAAAAGAAAAATATATATATATATACATATATATATATATATATATATATATATATATATATATATATATATATATATATATATATATATATATATATATACATTCGTAAGATCCCACGGAGAAAATGAAACACTTTAAGTTCCCAAGTGCACTTTCGTGTAATAATCACATCATCAGGGGAGACACAAGAGAGAAATAACAGTCAGTTGATATACATCGAAGAGACGTAGGTAGTACGCCATTTGGTAAACATACGATTGTCTTGGACTGGAAGCCTATCTTTAAGGGTTGGAAACATTTTGAGAAGTGTTGCTTTCCACAGAAGCTTTGAAACTCTCTGCCGTCTCATGTCCTTCCTAACGACTATGATCTGGCAAGTCGGGAGACAAGTTGTTTACTTCCTCCAAAATTTGTACAATACTTTCCCTTGTCTCTTCTTTTTCCCTTTTATCAATCTCACTATATTTCAATTAATGTCCGGCCTTAATGTAGAGTTTTTTTGCCCTTAACATAAGAAAAAACTAAACGCTGCAATATTGTTCTTCGTGAGGATCATCATTTATCAATATATATATATATATATATATATATATATATATATATATATATATATATATATATATATATATATATAAGTGGGCTATAGATAGAGTTGTGCAGAGGAGGGTGGATGTGCTGGAAATGAGATGTTTGAGGACAATGTGTGGTGTGAGGTGGTTTGATCGAGTAAGTAACGTAAGGGTAAGAGAGATGTGTGTTAATAAGAAGAGTGTGGTTGAGAGAACATAAGAGGGTGTTTTGAAATGGTTTGGTCACATGGAGAGAATGAGTGAGGAAAGATTGACCAAGAGGATATATGTGTCAGAGGTGGAGGGAACGAAGAGAAGCGGGAGACCAAATTGGAGGTGGAAGGATGGAGTGAAAAAGGTTTTGAGTGATCGGGGCCTGAACATGCAGGAGGGTGAAAGGCGTGCATGGAATAAAGTGAATTGGAACGATGTGGTATACTGGGGTCGACGTGCCGTCAATGGATTGAACCAGGGCATGTGAAGCATTTGGGGTAAACCATGGAAAGTTTTGCGGGGCCTGGATGTGGAAAGGGAGCTGTGGTTTCGGTGCATTATACATGACAGCTAGAGACTGAGTGTGAACGAATGTGGCCTTTGTTGTCTTTTCCTAGCGCTACCTCGCGCACATGAGGGGGGAGGGGTTTTTTCATTTCAAGTGAGGCGAGGTGGCTACGGGAATTGAATAAGGGCAGACAGTATGAATTATGTACATGTGTGTATATATATATATATATATATATATATATATATATATATATATATGTTGAGATGTATAGGTATGTACATGTGCATGTGTGGACGTGTATGTATATACACGTGTATGTGGGTGGGTTGGCCCATTCTTTCGTCTGTTTCCTTGCGCTACCTCGCTAACGCGGGAGACAGCGATAAAGTATAATAAATGAATAATATATATATATATATAAATTATTCACTTCATCCTGTCATAAATGATGTTTTGATATCTCACCAGCTACCTCTGTTCATCATAACTGCATCAGCTCAGCCTTGTACTGTAAGCGAATATGACGAAATGAGGGAAGGAAATCTGTGGGCGTCGGATGTATCTGTACGTTGCTGGGAAAACGACACGGGAAGAGATAATGCTGCTGCTGCTGAGAACTCTGGTCGTTTACTTCACGTTACGCCTCCGTCTCCCAGCTGAGAGAGAGAGAGAGAGAGAGAGAGAGAGAGAGAGAGAGAGAGAGAGAGAGAGAGAGAGAGAGAGAGAGAGAGAGAGACGAAGCAGCCAACTGGCCACGTCATCGCCAACATCTTGGTTGACGACCGTTTGAATGCCCGTTTTCTGTGCGTGTCGCGACTGACAGCTTTCAGTAGGGAATACTTACATAAACGCTGTGTACCGGGGTGACAAGTGTCGCTGTTACAACCTCCAAGAGTTATATGGTATACTGCGGTGTTGATGGTGTGTTGTGGTGTACTACAGTCTTTTCGAAGGTGTTGTATAAGACCAGTTTGTGATGTCGTCAAGATCCCCCGAATCACTTGGGGTGGGGGGGGGGGGGGGGGGTAAGCTTGGCTGGTTTCTCATGACTACGCTGTGTCGAGTTCGTTACGTAACGAAGCTTCAGTCGAACTCCCGAACCGGATGTTTGAACTGGACGGCAAGAAGGAAAAAAAAAAAAAGACATTCATGTTTTGTGGATAAAGTCATTGTACATATCGATGGTCGTTCATATTTATGATAAAAAAAAACTAAATAAAATTGAAAATACTTTTTTTTTTCTTAGATTTACGACACCCAGGGAACAAGTCGAATGATAACTGTCGTTTTCGTTTCCATCATGTGGAAAATATCGGTCTCAAGACATAACGCAATCCGAAAGTAATACTTTGAAACACCAAACCTTCAGCCAAACGATACTGTCCCGTACTTTAACAAAGTCAGTTCGAACCCCGAGGCCAGTAACGAACTCTGAAGTAATACTTTGAAACACCAAACCTTCAGCCAAACGATACTGTCCCGTACTTTAACAAAGTCAGTTCGAAACCAGAGGCCAGTAAGGAACGCTGAAGTAATACTTTGAAACACTAAACCTTCAGCCAAACGATACTGTCCCGTACGTTAACAAAGTCAGTTCGAAACCAGAGGCGGTAACGAACTCTGAAGTAATACTTTGAAACACCAAACCTTCAGCCAAACGATACTGTCCCGTACTTAAAGAAAGTCAGTTCGAACCCCGAGGCGGTTCTGACGAGAGTGTGAGAATAATGTATGATAAATGAAACGCAAATTACGTAGCCGTTGCCCGAGCCATTTTCCAAACACTGAACCCGGAAGCGAGCTGACGCATTCAGTGAACAAAACAGCCATTGTTCCTTAATCAAAGCTGCTTGACAAAATAATCTGGGTCAACGGAATAATATAACTCAATGGAATTATATCAAACATACGAATATAATTAATTCTATAGACTTCATCTACCACTCTTCATAAAGTAATTCTATAGACTTCATCTACCACTCTTCATAAAGTAATTCTATAGACTTCATCTACCACTCTTCATAAAGTAATTCTATAGACTTCATCTACCACTCTTCATAAAGTAATTCTATAGACTTCATCTACCACTCTTCATAAAGTAATTCTATAGACTTCATCTACCACTCTTCATAAAGTAATTCTATAGACTTCATCTACCACTCTTCATAAAGTAATTCTATAGACTTCATCTACCACTCTTCATAAAGTAATTCTATAGACTTCATCTACCACTCTTCATAAAGTAATTCTATAGACTTCATCTACCACTCTTCATAAAGTAATTCTATAGACTTCATCTACCACTCTTCATAAAGTAATTCTATAGACTTCATCTACCACTCTTCATAAAGTAATTCTGTAATAACGATGTGATTCTCAATGAATGAATAAACACGTGTTTTAATGTCAGCGTTTGGTAAGTGCTGGTAATTACACTTGAAAACTTAACATGAATATCAAAGTAAGCTTGGCAATACTGTGCTAAACAGGGAAACTATCACGGAGGGTGTCTGGCAATACTGTGCCAAATAGGGTAGCAGAGACAAGCAATACTGTGCTTCAAAGGGAAACTTTTTTTTTTCTTTTTTTTTTTTGACTCACAGGACATGGGGAAAACATGCGCCACTCAGAGCCATCTCGGGCGAGCCAAAAAATGAAAAGAAAATGGGATAAATTAATCATGGCTCCGCTGGCGTTTCTAACCCAATCGGGAGGGAGCGATGGCTGGAAATCCTCCCCTCGTTTCTAATTTTCCATAAGAAGGAACAGAGAAGGGGGCCAAGTGAGGATATTCCCTCAAAGGTTCAGTCCTCTGTTCTAAACGCTACTTCGCTAACGCGGGAAATGGCGAATAGCATGAAGGGATAATATATATATATATATATATATATATATATATATATATAGGGGACAAAGAATACTTCCCACGTATTCCCTGCGTGTCGTAAAAGGCGACTAAAAGGGGAGGGAGCGGGGGGCTGGAAATCCTCCCCTCTCGTTTTTTTTTTTTTTTTTTTTTTTTTTAATTTTCCAAAAGAGGGAACAGAGAATTGGGCCAGGTGAGGGTATTCCCTCAAAGGCCCAGTCCTCTGTTCTTAACGCTACCTCGCTAATGCGGGAAATGGCGAACAGTTTGAAAGAAAAGAAAAAAATATATATATATATATATATATATATATATATATATATATATATATATATATATATATATATATTTTATCCCTGGGGATAGGGGAGAAAGAATACTTCCCACGTATTCCCTGCGTGTCGTAGAAGGCGACTAAAAGGGGAGGGAGCGGGTGGCTGGAAATCCTCCCCTCTCGTTTTTTTTTTTTTTTTTTTTTTTTTTTGATTTTCCAAAAGAAGGAACAGAGAAGGGGGCCAGGTGAGGATTTTCCCTCTAAGGCCCAGTCCTCTGTTCTTAACGCTACCTCGCAAACGCGGGAAATGGCGAATAGTATGAAAAAAAAAAAAAAAAAAAAAAAAAAAAAAAAAAAAAAAAATATATATATATATATATATATATATATATATATATATATATATATATATATATATATATATATATATATATATATATTATTCCTGCCTGGGGATAGGGAAGAAAGAATACTTCCTACGTATTCCCTGCGTGTCGTAGAAGGCGACTAAAAGGGAAGGGAGCGGGGAGCTGGAAATCCTCCCCTCTCATTTTTTTTTTTTTGTTTTAATTTTCCAAAAGAAGGAACAGAGAAGGGGGCCAGGTGAGGATATTCCCTCAAAGGCCCGGTCCTCTGTTCTTAACGCTACCTCGCTAATGCGGGAAATGGCGAATAGTATGAAAGAATATATATATATATATATATATATATATATATATATATACATATATATATATATATATATATATATATATATATATATATATATATATATATATATATATACTATTCTTATATCTTTTTATTATACTTTGTCGCTGTCTCTCGCGTTAGGGAGGTAGCGCAAGGAAACAGACGAAAGAATGGCCCAACCCACCCACATACACATGTATATACATGCACGCCCACACACGCACATATACATACCTATACATTTCAACGTATACATACATATACATACACAGAAATATACATATATATACACATGTACATATTCATACTTGCTTCCTTCATCCATTCCCAGAGCCACTCCGCCACACATGAAATAACAACCCCCTCCTCCCCGCGGCCGCGAGGTAGCGCTAGCTAAAGACAACAAAGGCCACATTCGTTCACACTCAGTCTCTAGTTGTCATGTATAATGCACTGAAACCACAGCTTCCTTTCCACATCCAGGCCCCACAAAACTTTCCATGGTTTATCCCAGACGCTTCACATGCCCTGGTTCAATCCATTGATAGTACGTCGACCCCGGTATATCACATCTTTCCAATTCATTCTATTCCATGCACACCTTTCACCCTCCAGCATGTTCAGGCCCCGATCGCTCAAAATCTTTTTCACTCCATCCTTCCACCTCCAATTTGGTCTCCCACTTCTCCTCGTTCTCTCCACCTCTGACACATATGTCGTCTTTGACAGAAAATGAAGCAGACAATACCTGAGAAGTAGTTGTTTGCGCTGGTTTTTTGGCTTCAACCCAAACACACACCATCATCTAAGGTCATCAGCGTCAGATCACATCAACCAACCCAAAACATCTTTAATAACTACTTGAGTTCTAAGAGACTACATAACACTCCCACGAAGGATGTGGCCCAGCACCTCCCTATCTGCACCTGTAGCGAATACATGTATACTGACTGTAAAACGAGGGCTCTCTGTCTGTCTGTCTGTCTGTCTGTCTCTCTCTCTCTCTCTCTCTCTCTCTCTCTCTCTCTCTCTCTCTCTCTCTCTCTCTCTCTCTCTCTCTCTCTCTCTCTCTCTAAGCAACGATTGGTGGCGATTCAGCAAGAAAAACTACTGTTGTAAAAACATAAAACCAAATGATATACCCCTATGATCCCAGAATCACTATATATATATTTTTTTTTTTTTCATACTTTGTCGCTGTCTCCCGCGTTTGCGAGGTAGCGCAAGGAAACAGACGAAAGAAATGGCCCAACCCCCCCCATACACATGTATATACATACGTCCACACACGCAAATATACATACCTACACAGCTTTCCATGGTTTACCCCAGACGCTTCACATGCCTTGATTCAATCCACTGACAGCATGTCAACCCCGGTATACCACATCGCTCCAATTCACTCTATTCCTTGCCCTCCTTTCACCCTCCTGCATGTTCAGGCCCCGATCACACAAAATCTTTTTCACTCCATCTTTCCACCTCCAATTTGGTCTCCCTCTTCTCCTTGCTCCCTCCACCTCCGACACATATATCCTCTTGGTCAATCTTTCCTCACTCATCCTCTCCATGTGCCCAAACCACTTCAAAACACCCTCTTCTGCTCTCTCAACTACGCTCTCTTTATTTCCACACATCTCTCTTACCCTTACGTTACTCACTCGATCAAACCACCTCACACCACACATTGTCCTCAAACATCTCATTTCCAGCACATCCATCCTCCTGCGCACAACTCTATCCATAGCCCACGCCTCGCAACCATACAACATTGTTGGAACCACTATTCCTTCAAACATACCCATTTTTGCTTTCCGAGATAATGTTCTCGACTTCCACACATTCTTCAAGGCCCCAAGGATTTTCGCCCCCTCCCCCACCCTATGATCCACTTCCGTTTCCATGGTTCCATCCGCTGCCAGATCCACTCCCAGATATCTAAAACACTTCACTTCCTCCAGTTTTTCTCCATTCAAACTCACCTCCCAATTGACTTGACCCTCAACCCTACTGTACCTAATAACCTTGCTCTTATTCACATTTACTCTTAACTTTCTTCTTCCACACACTTTACTAAACTCAGTCACCAGCTTCTGCAGTTTCTCACATGAATCAGCCACCAGCGCTGTATCATCAGCGAACAACAACTGACTCACTTCCCAAGCTCTCTCATCCCCAACAGACTTCATACTTGCCCCTCTTTCCAAAACTCTTGCATTTACCTCCCTAACAACCCCATCCATAAACAAATTAAACAACCATGGAGACATCACACACCCCTGCCGCAAACCTACATTCACTGAGAACCAATCACTTTCCTCTCTTCCTACACGTACACATATATATATATTTTTTTTTTTTTTTATACTTTGTCGCTGTCTCCCGCGTTTGCGAGGTAGCGCAAGGAAACAGACGAAAGAAATGGCCCAACCCCCCCCCCATACACATGTATATACATACGTCCACACACGCAAATATACATACCTACACAGCTTTCCATGGTTTACCCCAGACGCTTCACATGCCTTGATTCAATCCACTGACAGCACGTCAACCCCGGTATACCACATACCATATATATATATATATATATATATATATATATATATATATATATATATATATATATACATATATGAGGGGAAAGTCTTCCAGACATAGAGAGGGAGGTGAACCTTACAACTCAATTAGAGTAATGAGCAATTCCAGGTAAACATACTCGTCTCTCCACATCCAGGTGAGGGAACACTGAGCCGATGACGTAATACAGTTCCGGAACTCCCGAGCCACACCCAACCTACGTCATACGATAATGCACGCCCGACATACCTCACCTTTGGTATGCGCTCCACACAGTATATTCCAGTAAGAAACGGCCAAGAACGCTTCAGTCTTAATCTGTCTGAAGCGGCTGAATGACTTTCATGTAAGTAAGACGTAGGTAAGTCTGGGGACTGAAATGAATGCTGTGTCATTACTGATGGATTGTGTATGTTGAGTAGAGTATCATGAAGTATAATTTTCTTTTCATAGATTATATGTAAGTGTGTGTGTGTGTGTGTGTGTGTGTGTGTGTGTGTGTTATCACTTATTTGTACTGTACGGGGAACACATTCTTTACCATCATACAACTTCTTAGATATTTCTATATTTGTCCGCATTAAACGCGTCTCCAGTCAATTATTCCATTCATCCATCATTCTCATAAAATATAAGTAATTGTTTACATCTATCTTACACAAGTTTCTTGCTTCAGTTACATCTCATGTCCTCAGGCTGCCCTAGCCTTACATCTGTTGACTGTCTACGTCTTCAACCGGGTTTACCAATCTAAAGCATGTGATCAAGTCAACCCTCACTCTTCTATCTTCTAATGTTGAGCAAAGTCATAGCCTTCTAGACATTCCCTTGTAATTCAACTCTCTTCATTCTGATACCATCTTTGTTTCCTTCCTCTGGACCTTCTCTACCAGCTCCTTGTGCATCAGAGGGGTGATGACCAGACTTGAGAAAACATATTCTAGTTCTGGCTTGATGTAGGCTAAGGACAGAGTACTTCCTTATCCCTATACTTTCGTGATGTTCTAATCCTTGCGAACAGACAGCGTGGTGTCCAGATGTGTTCTCCTAACGTGAGGATCTAAGCAACAGGTGAGGGACGAAGTCGATTCCCAAGTCCTTCACACACACACACACACACACACACACACACAGTCCTGAAGCTGATTTCCTACTGGGTTTTGATCCTATACTGAGGTCCTCTTCCACCTCGTCCCAACCTCATTACTTTAGATTTGTTCCAGACGAGTTTCATCAACCATGCATAAGGCCAACTCTGGAGTCTGTTTAGGTCCTCTTGTGAGCGGAAGCAATCTTTCGTCGCTTTTTCATATCCCACTTGACCTTTGCGTCGTGTGTGTGTGTGTGTGTGTGTGTGTGTGTGTGTGTGTGTGTGTGTGTGTGTGTGTGTGTGTGTGTGTGTGTGTGTGGGTGTAAGAATATGCAGTTCGTATCCTTAAAAACTCTGGAATAATGCAAGCAACTATGAAAATATCATTGAAACCATTCGGTAATTCCTGTTTATATATATATTTATATATATATATATATATATATATATATATATATATATATATATATATATATATATATATATATATATATATATAGCTAGATGGATGGATAGATGGATGGATAGATAGATAGATAGATAGACAGATAGAGAGATAGATAGATAAACAGATAGATAGATAGACAGATAGAGAGAGAGAGAGAGAGAGAGAGAGAGAGAGAGAGAGAGAGAGAGAGAGAGAGAGAGAGAGAGAGAGAGAGAGAGGACGGTATTTGGTGTACGTTACATTCTAACTTTACTATCGTAGTGCACGTTAGGTTCCGTGGAGGCCAACCGTCGTTTTCTTCGAAGTCATCCAATCAGCCAGTCAACATGCACACGCACAACACGCACACACAATCACGCTAGGTCCGGCCGACCCGTGACGCAAGCCCTGTGGTGTGACGTCATTCGGTAACACTCTCATGGCACGTAGTAGGGTCGTATAACGCCTTTCTCCCTTTCGTTACGACTAACCTTACACTTCCTATCTCCAACACCCAACTAAGGCACCAAGGTCCGGTCAAGTCGCTAACTCGGTCGATCGATAGATAAATACTTAATCATGACTGCTTCTTGGTAGATGGGGACTTTATAACCCTGGTATCTACCATGACGTCAGCAACACACCAATATCTATACTGTCACGGCTTGTGGTTAAGGTTATTGGTTAGTGAAGGGTTATCTAGTCAGTCCTCTTCATCAACATACCCTTCAGACGTGATCTCTCTCTCTCTCTCTCTCTCTCTCTCTCTCTACCTATATACATATTTCCATGAGAGTGCTCATGTTACCTTTCTAAAGTCTCCTGAAGCAGGAGAATGAACATCACTTTGACGCGAAGTTATCTTTGGCGAGCCTGTATCATTCATTATCAGTTCTGGTGTTTATTTTGTGTCTAAAACTGAAGGCTTCAGTCACGGACAAACGTCCACTTGAAGACCGGGTCTTTATCGAAATATAAAGTCGTTAATGGAACTGAAATATACGAAACATGAAAAAGTATTTACTTAATTCTGGAGGAAGAGAAAAAACCTGTCCTTTAAAAAGCGCCATTTCATAGTTACTGGAAAAGACATGAAAAGGAATAGAGTTCCAAAGTTTCTAGGTGTAGGGCAAGAAATAGTTATCAAAACGGCCCACCTTTGAGTTGCCAACGGCCACACAGTAATCATTTGAGGCAGCAGCTCACCGAGAAGTGCATGGTCTCACCAGTGGTGGGGGCACACAAGCAGCCAGCTCTCGGAGCAAAAACCAAAGTAATACTTGCAGAAGTTGGAAAGTGAACCAACATTGCAGCGTACAGCAAGCAGGTCTAGTTTTGACGTTAGCCTAGGAGAGCTGAGAAGTCGATCCGCTTTTGACTTAACTCTGTCAAGTAAGGATACAGAGCAAAGACCACCCCAGATGTGAGAGCAGTGCTCCATACAAGGACAGAACCATCCTCTGTATAAACGGAGCAACTGTTCTGAAGGAAAGACTTTTCAACATCTAAGCAGGACTCCCATTTTCTTATGGGTAGACTTGAGTTATTCCCAACGCAAGTCAAAAGTCACCACTGGCTAGCCTGTATAACTGGAAATACAGTCCCGTTAAAGAACTCACTCCAAAAGGAGCCTACATTCCCCTGCTCCTGGAAGTGACTGTGTTTAGGAAACACCAGGACTCTTTCATTGAAAATAGGTAATTGCTAAGGAAAACGGGTTACCATATCCATGTAAAAATGATAGAGAAGGTGTATACATGGTTGTAAAGACTTGAAAAGATTTCATGTTTTCTTGGCTATCATTCCTGTGGACAAATGTGTACTCATTCTACACACTGCCATCCTCTGCCTACACCTCATTTGGCTGTTTGGGCTTTTTAAGCCTATCACTTGCCGGGGTCTTCAAAATGATACGACATCCATCAATTACAAAAAATCCTTGGAACTTTCTTTGGATGCTGAGGATAGAGCAGTGGACTGGGTTTAAGGTCTTTCAACCCCCAGGGTTTATTTTGGTCATGAACGTCAAGCTTGATCTATGACCAATCTTTACTTTTTTTTTAACATCTTCCACATAAACTCGCACTACCTATGTGAACCAGGACGATTCATCGTGTAAACCAATCATGATTTCTAATGTTACGTGCAGCTGAGGCCCTAATCAAGGCCATCCTATTAAAGATATATATATATATATATATATATATATATATATATATATATATATATATATATATATATATATATATATATATATATATATATATCCTAGTTTGAGCCAGGTACCCATTTTATCGGCCAACACTTAGAAGTGGATGAACAGCTGAGTCGACTGTGGACCGACTGCCGCAACCAGGATTCGAATCTATACGCTCAACCCTGGGCAGCCTGTGAATGCGTCATGGTCACGAACGGTAACCGATACATCACTAGAGTCCACGGAATTTCTTCCTTGAACTACTGAAATATGGAAGGTTAGTACCGCAGACTTTCATATATTCAGCCACAGGCATCCTCATTCTACAAACTTCTGCTTTAAAAAACCAAAAAATATCGACGTATACGAATGTACAGACTTAAAACGAACACAGTATGACATTTTAAACAGGGCAAGAATAAGGCGAGTGCTTGTATACACAAACACAAAATATCACAAACTATATCTAATCTGAAATAGTCTCCGTCTGTCTGTCTGTCTGTCTCTGTTTCTTTATATATATATATATATATATATATATATATATATATATATATATATATATATATATATATATATATATATATATTATTTTTTTTTTTTTTTTTTTCATACTATTCGCTATTTCCCGCGATAGCGAGGTAGCGTTAAGAACAGAGGACTGGGCCTTTGAGGGAATAGCCTCACCTGGCCCTCTTCTCTGTTCCTTCTTTTGGAAAAAAAAAAAAACGAGAGGGGATTATTTCCAGCCACCCGCTCCCTTCCCTTTTAGTCGCCTTCTACGACACGCAGGGAATACGTGGGATAGGGGAGAAAGAATACTTCCCACGTATTCCCAGCGTGTCGTAGAAGGCGACTAAAAGGGGAGGGAGCGGGTGACTGGAAATCCTCCCCTTTCGTTTTTTTTTTTTCAATTTTCCAAAAGAAGGAACAGAGACGGGGGCCAGGTGAGGATATTCCCTCAAAGGCCCAGTCCTGTGTTCTTAACGCTACCTCGCTAATGCGGGAAATGGCGAATAGTATGAAAGAAAAGAAAGATATATATATTATTTGTCGCTGTCTTCCGCGTTAGGGAGGTAGCGCAAGGAAACATACGAAAGAATAGCCCAACCCACCCACATACACATGTATGTACATAAATACCCACACACGCACATATACATAACTTTAAATTTCAACGTATACATACATATACATACATACACACACACACACACACACACACACACACACACACACACACATATATATATATATATATATATATATATATATATATATATATATATATATATATATATATATATATATATATATATATATATATTTTTTTTTTTTTTTTATTATACTTTGTCGCTGTCTCCCGCGTTTGCGAGGTAGCGCATGGAAACAGACGAAAGAAATGGCCCAACCCCCCCCCCCCATACACATGTATATACATACGTCCACACACGCAAATATACATACCTACACAGCTTTCCATGGTTTACCCCAGACGCTTCACATGCCTTGATTCAATCCACTGACAGCACGTCAACCCCGGTATACCACATCGCTCCAATTCACTCTATTCCTTGCCCTCCTTTCACCCTCCTGCATGTTCAGGCCCCGATCACACAAAATCTTTTTCACTCCATCTTTCCACCTCCAATTTGGTCTCCCTCTTCTCCTCGTTCCCTCCACCTCCGACACATATATCCTCTTGGTCAATCTTTCCTCACTCATTCTCTCCATGTGCCCAAACCACTTCAAAACACCCTCTTCTGCTCTCTCAACCACGCTCTTTTTATTTCCACACATCTCTCTTACCCTTACGTTACTCACTCGATCAAACCACCTCACACCACACATTGTCCTCAAACATCTCATTTCCAGCACATCCATCCTCCTGCGCACAACTCTATCCATAGCCCACGCCTCGCAAACATACAACATTGTTGGAACCACTATTCCTTCAAACATACCCATTTTTGCTTTCCGAGATAATGTTCTCGACTTCCACACATTCTTCAAGGCCCCCAGAATTTTCGCCCCCTCCCCCATCCTATGATCCACTTCCGCTTCCATGGTTTCATCCGCTGCCAGATCCACTCCCAGATATCTAAAACACTTCACTTCCTCCAGTTTTTCTCCATTCAAACTCACCTCCCACTTGACTTGACCCTCAACCCTACTGTACCTAATAACCTTGCTCTTATTCACATTTACTCTTAACTTTCTTCTTCCACACACTTTACCAAACTCAGTCACCAGCTTCTGCAGTTTCTCACATGAATCAGCCACCAGCGCTGTATCATCAGCGAACAACAACTGACTCACTTCCCAAGCTCTCTCATCCCCAACAGACTTCATACTTGCCCCTCTTTCCAAAACTCTTGCATTTACCTCCCTAACAACCCCATCCATAAACAAATTAAACAACCATGGAGACATCACACACCCCTGCCGCAAACCTACATTCACTGAGAACCAATCACTTTCCTCTTTTCCTACACGTTCACATGCCTTACATCCTCGATAAAAACTTTTCACTGCTTCTAACAACTTTCCTCCCACACCATATATTCTTAATACCTTCCACAGAGCATCTCTATCAACTCTGTCATATGCCTTCTCCAGATCCATAAATGCTACATACAAATCCATTTGCTTTTCTAAGTATTTCTCACATACATTCTTCAAAGCAAACACCTGATCCACACATCCTCTACCACTTCTGAAACCACACTGCTCTTCCCCGATCTGATGCTCTGTACATGCCTTCACCCTCTCAATCAATACCCTCCCATATAATTTACCAGGAATACTCAACAAACTTATACCTCTGTAATTTGAGCACTCACTCTTATATATATATATATATATATATATATATATATATATATATATATATATATATATATATATGTGTGTGTGTGTGTGTGTGTGTGTGTGTGTGTGTGTGTATGCGCGCAGAGTATATTGACAGTGGTGACGTAATTACCGTCCGTGCTATACATCACGGTCCTCTATCAATACCTGGCGTGTGGCAGCGTCAATTACGGGGTCACGTGGGCGGGATCCAAACAGCAAGCGACCTTGAGCAGTGGAGGGTTATGTAACGGCCCTCCCCCGACACGAACACCCTCATCCAGCACACGATGACGCCCTTGAGACCATCGCTAACACGTGACTCCCAGCGAAGTACGAGCTCCTACTGCACACAACGCTGGAGAATTATACGTGTACAGACGAGTCATTATGTGGATTTATGACTCAAAATCACTGTCAAAATATTAGAAAAAGAGTAATTATGTGGATTTATGACTCAAGTTCCTGTCAAAGTATTAGAAAAAAATTGGGAGCCATTAATTACAAAATCGTAATGGTGTATAATAGCATGTGTTTCCCCAAGTGACAGAAGCTTCAGTCTGGTCAAATGTGTAGCTTCACAGATCCGCCGATGTCCTACCTTACATATGCTGGTCAAAAGGACGGACTGGCTTTATGAAAAAAAAAAGCCTTGACGGTTTTATACGAGTTTACCCTTCTCAATCACGTTTTCAATGACTTCAGACATTAACTTGTGGTTTATGAGATGGAGGATAAACCTCGGGATAATATGTAAAAAAAAAAAAAAAAAAAAACTTTTAATCAAGATTAAATCCTAAGTTCAAGGAAATACAAGTGACATTATCCTCCCCGCTTTTTCGTATCTCAATATAGTGATAAATTTACATACAAGCGTCATTAGAAAAATAATAAAAAAACAAATGAATGAAATGAAATAACCTAACCTAACCTTTCTATCTCTATTTTCCTAACTTTCTATGCTTCGTCACCGGTCCAAAATCCCTTCGACTAACCCTCTCCAAAAAATCTTCATCTGATACTGTAAATAGTGCAGCTTCGGCTTACGCAAGACCCTGTAGAGAGATGCTGGGTAACAACAGGACTCTTTCGTTGAAAGTTGTCCTGGGGTAATATATATATATATATATATATATATATATATATATATATATATATATATATATATATATATATATATATATATATATATATTACGAAGCTAGGACGCCATTTGTCTTGGACAATCGCATGTTTACCAAATGGCGTCCTAGCTTCGTCTGTTCGATGTATATCAACTGACTTATATTTCTCTCTTGTGTCTCCCCTGATGATGTGATGATTACACGAAAGTGCACTTGGGAACTTATCGTATTTCATTTTCCCTGTGGACTCATAGGAATATATACTGTAAATATATATATATATATATATATATATATATATATATATATATATATATATATATATATATATATATATATATATATATTAGAAACATGAAACTTTAATCTCTTGCTGGTCAAATGAAAACACAACTAGCCACACATGTAACATGGTAATGGTTATGTAAGGACGACTCCCGGTCCCGCTGGTTATGCAACAGTCTACCCTACACCCTGATGAAGGTCTATACCTTTCAATGACAAACTACGGTTTTCTCTCCGTAAATAACTCTAGGGGGATAAGTGCCTCTGAGAGCCGCGATGGTCAAGCTGATATGGTTTTTAATTCTTTTAATTTTGGGGGGATTCCAGTTATTTTACAGAAGAATGGGTTCAGGTTATGTATAATCTGGATTTATGATCTGGTTTCCTTGATTTTTTTTTCTATTTCGCTGCGACGGATATGACACAGGAAAAATATATATACCTTAGTCGTGGCCATCTCACGTGAAAGGAAAATAGGGTAAGGAAAAGCAGATTAATTAAAGCTCCGTCGGGTGTTTGTAGCACCGTATTTTAAAAGCAGAAATGTTGCTATGATGAGTAAAAATGGAAGATGGAGGAGAGTTCCACGGTTTCAATGTTCGAGGGAAGGAGAAGGTATCATAAGAGTCCATCCTGGTGTGAAATGGTCCCTACACAGAAACCAAGGGAAGCAGCAACTCGATGTAAAGTCATGGGTTTGGCCAAGTCTTGGTGGCAGTGACACATGCAGACAGCTTACGAGAGCAGTGGACAAAATGATACCTGTAGAACAGAGGAAGAAGAGCAACCTCAGAGCGGACGGAGTGGAATGGTTGGGAAAGAGGCGGTGCATGCGGAACACATGAGACGAAAGGCTTTGGATCCCACTCTGGCAAATAAAGAGGCTGGAGGAAGAGCCACCTTAAATTGTGAGCACCTGAACAACGTCTCCAGTTTTGGGGAAACAGATATTGTACTCATTAATCATGTGGGATCTGTAGAAAAGATGGGAGGATGATACGGTACTGTCCAACGTGTTTATATCATTCCAGATATCAACTGTGGTGATGTGAAACCGAAGAACAGGAAGAGAGAGACATTTTAGAAGGAAATACAGAGAGTAAGTGGGCTTTAGCTCTATATACTTTCCCATTCCATGCTACTGCATCAGTCGGAATTAAGAGAGGATGTGTGTTCAGTTCGAGAAAGAGAGAGAATGTTAGAGAGATGTGAGGAAGACATATGAGCTGAAGTATATGGAATAGAATCATCAGTATAAGAGGGAAAAAGTTTAGATATGGAAGACACAACATTATATAAGTGTGTGTGTGTGTGTGTGTGTGTGTGTGTGTGTGTGTGTGTGTGTGTGTGTGTGTGTGTGTGTGTGTCCAAGCTAAACCTGGCTCGGCCTCTTATCATAAGGTCGTACTCAGGATGCCAAAATAGGTATGGCGTTTCGTAAGGGTGGGTGACGCTGGACAGGTCTGGGCTATGCAGGCGCTGGTGTTGGTGAGGTCCAGATGCGATACGGTTTGGGCTGGAACTCTGTTTAGAAAGGTTCGGTTGGGTCGAGCTGCGTCAAATGGAATGATGAGTGAAAACAGCGATAACTATCTTTTAAAGCTTTTCAAGTTGGGGCAAAAATATGGAAAATGAGAAATAGATACAAAATTCACGGTGATACATAATGATTATAAGTGCCATGTGACAATTAGTTGTGTTTATATATATATATATATATATATATATATATATATATATATATATATATATATATATATATATATATATATATATATATATATATATATATTTGGGAGACCAAATTGGAGGTGGAAAGATGGGGTGAAAGAGATTTTGAGCGATCGGGGCCTGAACATGCAGGAGGGTGTGAGGCGTGCAAGGAATAGAGTGACTTGGAACGATGTGGTACTACCGTGGTCGACGTGCTGTCAATGGATAGAACCTAGAGCATGTGAAGTGTCTGGGGTAAACTATGGAAAGTTTTGTGGGGCCTGGATGTGGAAAGGGAGCTGTGGTCTCGGTGCATTATACATGATAGCTAGAGACTGAGTGTGAATGAATGTGGCCTTTGTTGTCTTTTTCTAGCGCTACATCGCGCGCATGCGGGGGTAGGAGGTTATCATTTCATGTGTGGCGGGGTGGCGACGAGAATGAATAAAGGCAGCAAGTTTGAATTATGCACATATGTATATATGTATATGTCTGTGTATGTATATATGTGTATGTATGTATGTATATATGGATGATGAAGCAGAATATATATATATATATATATATATATATATATATATATATATATATATATATATATATATATATATATATATATATATATATGTACTACACACGTGCAAGTACACACCTTTAACATCCACACATAGCATCCCCCCTTCACCAACACACACACACACACACACACACACATGCTGTGACCCTCACATTCAGCATCACATATCTCGACGCAACCGATGAAACGGGTACCGAACGCGGGTTCCCCACTTATGAAGTTAGAATCCATTTGAAAAAAAAAGAAAATGAAAAAAAAAAAGACCTTAAAGGCGATGATACCGCTGCATCAGCAATGACTCTGGTCCTAACACCGTCACGTCATTTGGTTCACACTCTCTTTTTTTTTCCCCCAGATGGGAGCCAGTCCTAATCATGATGGGATCGTATGCCATAAGGCTTCTCGGCGGAAGAATGGCCAAGCGTGAGTCAAGCCACAGTCATGTTCCTCCTTATGAAGCGATGTGCAAACAAGAGAGAGAGAGAGAGAGAGAGAGAGAGAGAGAGAGAGAGAGAGAGAGAGAGAGAGAGAGAGAGAGAGGGGAGCCAGGCGGAGATGAAAAACAAAATGTGACGTCAGAGCTCGACAGTTTCCCCCCCCCCCACCTCCATCTTCTCCCTCTCCAACACCCTCCCTCTCTCACCTCCATACACTCCTTTGTCTTCCCCCCACCCACCTCCCACCTCCCCTGCTACTACAACTCCCTCCTCCTCCTCCTCCTCCTCCACCCCGTCTCTCTCTCTCTCTCTCTCTCTCTCTCTCTCTCTCTCTCTCTCTCTCTCTCTCTCTCTTTCTCTCTCTCCCCGCGGCGGCCGGCAAGCGAGTGACGTCACGTGGGCACTGTAAACAAACACCCCTTGGCACACTCGACATATTAGCCAGCTGGATGTCTTGCTTCCTTGTGATGTACGGAGGGTGAGGGTGAGGGAGAGGGTGAGAAGGAATTTTCTCTGGGGAGGGGAGGAGGAGGGGTGGTGCTGCTTCCGGGAGGGGAGAGAGAGAGAGAGAGAGAGAGAGAGAGAGAGAGAGAGAGAGAGAGAGAGAGAGAGAGAGAGAGAGAGAGAGAGAGAGGGGAGTAAATCAATATATATAGTAAACAGACACATGGAATGACATACAAATTAATATGAGCCTAAAAAGATGTAGCTAGGGAAAAGTAATCAAGTATATATGTATATATATATATATATATATATATATATATATATATATATATATATATATATATATATGTATATATATATATATATATATATATTATCCCTGGGGATAGGGGATTAAAATACTTCCCACGTATTCCCTGCGTGTCGTAGAAGGTGACTAAAAGGGGAGGGAGCGGGGGGCTGGAAATCCTACCCTCTTGTTTTTTTTTTCTTTTCTTTCAATTTTCCAAAAGAAGGAACAGAGGGGGCCAGGTGAGGATATTCCAAAAAAGGCCCAGTCCTCTGTTCTTAACGCGACTTCGCTAACTCGGGAAATGGCGAATAGTCTAAAAGAAAAAGAATATATATATATATATATATATATATATATATATATATATATATATATATATATATATATATATATATATATATATATATGTGTGTGTGTGTGTGTGTGTGTGTGTGTGTGTGTGGGAGTAGAAGTGTTCAGTTGCATCTCGGGCGTGTGAGGGTGTCTTGCAATACTGGAGACGAATAGTATATATAACATAAGTGAAGATCAGACATACGATGCGTTATGGATTAATGAGACAATCTCAGTGATGACACTGAACACGTATATATATCTTAATTGAACACGTATATATCTTAATTGAACACGTATATATCTTAATTGAACACGTATATACTTTAACTGAACACGTATATACTTTAATTGAACACGTATATACCTTAACTGAACACGTATATACCTTACTTGAACACGTATGCACCTTAAGACATAACAGGAAGTTTCCATACATCCCTAATGAATGACTGGAAGTGACCCGGAATAATTTTCTGGTTGTTACAAAATCATTAGTCTAAAAAATCATACTAAAACTAGTTTTGCATATACAGAAAATGGGCGCGAGTAACAACACAGTAAGACCTGCCTCGTTAGTGGCTGCTAGATGGTCAACACGCCTGGTATGTCGGGGATCATCGTATGAACCACTGTAGAACACGTCATAAGTTAAAGTGTTTCCTCACAGCGTACTGGAAACGTATATGCTTAGTGGGGCGTTCTTGCATCGGTGTGCATGACCGGGATTAAACGTATATATACTGCAGATTCGGTATATCATATATACTGTATAGACTCAGTATATATCATATATACCATAGATACTCAGTATATTATATATACCGCACAGTCTCAGTATATCATATACTGAGCAGACTCAGTATATTATACCGTGCAGTTTCTCAGTACTAAGTTGGCCACCGTCGGAGCCAGCGTTCCTGCCAAACCCGTCCAAATCACACACCGCAAGAACTACTACTACTACCACTACTATTATCACTACTACTACCACTACTACTACCACTACTACTATCACTACTACTACCACTACTACTATCACTACTACTACCACCACTATCAGTACCACTACCACTACTACTACTACCACTACTACTATCACCACTACTATCACTACTACTACCAATACCACTACTACTATCACTACTACTACCACTACTATTACTACCACTACCACTACCACTACTGCTACCACTACTACTACCACTACTACGGTCGGTGTGATTCCCAGAGCCCGTCGCTATTCACAGCGGGCCGGCCTCTTACCTCGTACTGACCTGTGATAGCTATGGCTCAGCGATAGTGTGTGGTCGTTGACTTACCCAACTGTTCGTTGAAGGCGAAATCTCTCTCTCTCTCTCTCTCTCTCTCTCTCTCTCTCTCTCTCTCTCTCTCTCTCTCTCTCTCTCTCTCTCTCTCTCTCCTGGATTAAAGATAGTCTGGGATGTTGATTATGGGATCAAACGAATGATAGAAGGAAACCCAGATCTTCAGATATTACTTCAAACCACTGGGTATAATGGGAACTAGCCTAGAACATGACGGTACGACCCCTTGAGCACGACGGTACGACCCTTGAGTATGACGGTACGACCCCTTGAGCACGACGGTACGACCCTTGAGCATGACGGTACGACCCCTTGAGCATGACGGTACGACCCCTTAAACACGACGAGACGACCCCTTGAGCACGACGGAACGACCTTTGAGGACAACGGACCGACTTTTGTGGACGACGGTACGACCCCTGAGCAACGACGGTACGACCACTGGATATAATAACGCGACCTTGGATCTGACCCTTAAGGTTCAAGGGTCGTATCGTCGTTCTCAAGTGGTTGAACTGCTGAACTGGGGGGGCAATATTCTTCTCTCTACCCACTGGTATTATTATGTCTGCCAACTCAAACTTATGGGTGAATAGTCGTCCTCATTCACTGTGTCTGAATTGTTTCCCATCTTGGCTCGATTTTCTCATAGCCACCTTTGAAGTCAGGTGTGGCACGTCGTTAGGGAGGTGTTGAGATTTAAAAAGAATTCCTCTAAGTATTTGCATAAATTTGCATAGTGTTAAAATAGTTTTCACAGCGGGTGAACGCTACGTCTTTTCTTCAGTCGAGTATATATATATATATATATATATATATATATATATATATATATATATATATATATATATATTTTTTTTTTTTTTTTTTTTTCAAACTATTCGCCATTTCCCGCGTTAGCGAGGTAGCGTTAAGAACAGAGGACTGGGCCAATGAGGGAATATCCTCACCTGGCCCCCTTCTCTGTTCCTTCTTTTGGAAAATTAAAAAAATTGAGAGGGGAGGATTTCCAGCCCCACGCTCCCTCCCCTTTTAGTCGCCTTCTACGACACGCAGGGAATACGTGGGAAGTATTCTTTCTTCCCTATCCCCAGGGATATATATATATATATATATATATATATATATATATATATATATATATATATATATATATATATATATATATATATATTTCTTTAATAAAATGATGAGGTCTCCTACTACCCAATCGTAAGCAATTTGTAATAATGGCATAATTGCACTTGTATTGATTCTAGTCAAATAAAAATGAAAAATGATTATTTCGAGGAACACGACAACACAATATGATGGCAGAAGGTAAGGTCGGTTCAATATTCCTGTAATCAGACGGATGCCACGTGACGTCAAACATCGCCTGAAGTGGACTGAAGAGAGTGCTTGCCTTGCCCCGAGGCTGATGCACAGATGGTCGAGAGCCCGTGACAACCACGTACAAGTTCTGACACATTTCTCCTCATTTTCCAAAGGGAGTTTCGACTCAGAAGCAAGACTGGCCTAAGAGCATATGCTACCCTGGAGGGTGGTGTGTGTGTGTGTGTGTGTGTGTGTGTGTGTGTGGGAGGTGGAGTGGGAGATGATCGACTGAGGGTGAGACAATGATAAGAGATCAGGTTCGTATCTTTACGTTTCTCCCAAGGATGGACACGTGGCTCCGTGTCCAGATGGTGGGAGGCCACGAAGACTCGACGGAGGAGCCAACACGACACCAGCAGAGAGGAGGCCGTTTGCGAGTGGGGAGTTGCCATGGGATGAAGGCTGCCAGGGGCTTCTCGCTACTGACGGCAGGGATGAGGGCTGCCAGGGGCTTCTCGCTACTGACGGCAGGGATGAGGGCTGCCAGGGGCCTCTCGCTTCTGACGGCAGGGATGAGGGCTGCCAGGGGCCTCTCGCTACTGACGGCAGGGATGAGGGCTGCCAGGGGCTTCTCGCTTCTGACGACAGAGATGAGGGCTGCCAGGGGCTTCTCGCTTCTGACGGCAGGGATGAGGGCTGCCAGGGGCTTCTCGCTTCTGACGGCAGAGATGAGGGCTGCCAGGGGCTTCTCGCTACTGACGGCAGGGATGAGGGCTGCCAGGGGCCTCTCGCTACTGACGGCAGGGATGAGGGCTGCCAGGGGCTTCTCGCTTCTGACGACAGAGATGAGGGCTGCCAGGGGCTTCTCGCTTCTGACGGCAGGGATGAGGGCTGCCAGGGGCTTCTCGCTTCTGACGGCAGAGATGAGGGCTGCCAGGGGCTTCTCGCTTCGGACGGCAGAGATGAGGAAGGGCAGATTAATCTCCTTCGCTATTCGGCGATGGAGAGACTCTGGCCTCTTATTTCCTCGGCGGCAGTAGTCAAACGCCCTTGACCACACATTTCATTGGCAGCAATGGTCAGACGCCCCTGCTCCCACCCACGTGAACGGACTCGTACGGGGTCCCCCACAGCGAGTTCCCGCGTCCTCTCATCATCTACATTACAGGGAAGCGAGGCCAATCATTCTACTGCCTCTCCCCCTCACACTCTAAAAGCCAACAGTACTGTTAATTGATGAAAAGGGTCTCTCTCTCTCTCTCTCTCTCTCTCTCTCTCTCTCTCTCTCTCTCTCTCTCTCTATTTTTCCCCAGACCTCTCAACATTTTTCGGAACGAGAAACTAACACTTCTGAATGTGTAAAGATGACCTTTCATATCTCCATTCACCTCTTCATATCTAAACCCACCCACCCATGATCTACAGGGGGGAATATTCGTTGGCTTGATGTACGTGTGGTGTCGTGCATACAAGTTCTTAGCACTTCACTCTGAAAACTTTAGCATGAATTCGTTCTCATAACACGTTTTGTTCTCCCTTCTAATGAATTCTCGTCAGCTCTGTTGACCTACGCTCTTTTCTGTGAAAGAATCTCTCTCTCTCTCTCTCTCTCTCTCTCTCTCTCTCAAAAGATAAGAGGCTCTTCTATAAAACCTACAGGACAAGCTTACTGACGTTACACTGACCAGGTCTCCCTCTGGTAGTGGTCAGTGTCATACAGAGGTCCCCGGTCCTCACCGTAACTAGGAGAGAGTGAGGTGGCGTCCCCAGTCCAGACCATAACGATGAGGTAGTGAGGTGGGCCTCACTACCTCATCGGTGTCTTCAACCTCAACCTCACTACCTCAACGGTGTCTTCGTCTGGTGAGACACCAGACGAAGACACCGTTAACGTACAGATTCGGTCTTCCGTTATCAACTGATATCATGAAATGGTGAGACTTGATGTAATACATGTGTGAGTCTTGCTGCAGCACGACTCATGCGCTTTCCGTAAGTCACCATGGGTTTCAAATCCTAGGCACGGCAATTGGCCTACACCCAACCTAGGTGTTCAACCTCCCTTCTGGGTTCGTCGGCAAATGGGTGCCTGCCTTAGACTAGAGTTTGAGTGTAAGTACAGGCACAGTGGTAGACACAGTACATATAGACGTGGTTTACGAGACGAGTTAACAGGAGTGTACAACTCCCTCGCTGTGACGTGTAATCAGTCATCATAAACCACCACCACCAGTTCTTTTTCTTGTCTTTTAACAGCCAAGGTCTCTCCGAATCCCAGGTCGTTATATAAACCCTTTGAGAACGACGGTACGACCCTTGAACACGATGGAACGACCCTAAAGCACGACAGAACGACCCTAAAGCATTACGGCTTGATCCATTGGTATGAAGATCTGGCCTTTGACCTGACCTTTTACGCGTCAGGTCAAACGCTAAGCCATTGTGCCCAAGGGTCGTACCGCTGTGATCAAAAGTCGTACCGTCATGCTCAAGGGTCGTACCATCATGATCAAGGGTCGTACTTGTCAAGAGAGAGGTAAGAATACAGATTAATAACGGAAATGCTAATCATCTAGATAAACATTTCTGTTTACAATAATACTGACACGCAAACCCCCTAAGATATATGGAGGTATTGATATATATATATATATATATATATATATATATATATATGTTTAGAAAGGGTAGTGAGTGGTGGGATGAAGAAGTAAGAGTATTAGTGAAAGAGAAGAGAGAGGCATTTGGACGATTTTTGCAGGGAAAAAATGCAATTGAGTGGGAGAAGTATAAAAGAAAGAGACAGGAGGTCAAGAGAAAGGTGCAAGAGGTGAAAAAAAGGGCAAATGAGAGTTGGGGTGAGAGACTATCAGTAAATTTTAGGGAGAATAAAAAGATGTTCTGGAAGGAGGTAAATAGGGTGCGTAAGACAAGGGAGCAAATGGGAACTTCAGTGAAGGGCGTAAATGGGGAGGTGATAACAAGTAGCGGTGATGTGAGAAGGAGATGGAATGAGTATTTTGAAGGTTTGTTGAATGTGTCTGATGACAGAGTGGCAGATATAGGGTGTTTTGGTCGAGGTGGTGTGCAAAGTGAGAGGGTTAGGGAAAATGATTTGGTAAACAGAGAAGAGGTAGTAAAAGCTTTGCGGAAGATGAAAGCCGGCAAGGCAGCAGGTGTGGATGGTATTGCAGTGGAATTTATTAAGAAAGGGGGTGACTGTATTGTTGACTGGTTGGTAAGGTTATTTAATGTATGTATGACTCATGGTGAGGTGCCTGAGGATTGGCGGAATGCGTGCATAGTGCCATTGTACAAAGGCAAAGGGGATAAGAGTGAGTGCTCAAATTACAGAGGTATAAGTTTGTTGAGTATTCCTGGTAAATTATATGGGAGGGTATTGATTGAGAGGGTGAAGGCATGTACAGAGCATCAGATTGGGGAAGAGCAGTGCGGTTTCAGAAGTGGTAGAGGATGTGTGGATCAGGTGTTTGCTTTGAAGAATGTATGTGAGAAATACTTAGAAAAGCAAATGGATTTGTATGTAGCATTTATGGATCTGGAGAAGGCATATGATAGAGTTGATAGAGATGCTCTGTGGAAGGTATTAAGAATATATGGTGTGGGAGGCAAGTTGTTAGAAGCAGTGAAAAGTTTTTATCGAGGATGTAAGGCATGTGTACGTGTAGGAAGAGAGGAAAGTGATTGGTTCTCAGTGAATGTAGGTTTGCGGCAGGGGTGTGTGATGTCTCCATGGTTGTTTAATTTGTTTATGGATGGGGTTGTAAGGGAGGTAAATGCAAGAGTCCTGGAAAGAGGGGCAAGTATGAAGTCTGTTGGGGATGAGAGAGCTTGGGAAGTGAGTCAATTGTTGTTCGCTGATGATACAGCGCTGGTGGCTGATTCATGTGAGAAACTGCAGAAGCTGGTGACTGAGTTTGGTAAAGTGTGTGGAAGAAGAAAGTTGAGAGTAAATGTGAATAAGAGCAAGGTTATTAGGTACAGTAGGGGTGAGGGTCAAGTCAATTGGGAGGTGAGTTTGAATGGAGAAAAACTGGAGGAAGTGAAGTGTTTTAGATATCTGGGAGTGGATCTGTCAGCGGATGGAACCATGGAAGCGGAAGTGGATCATAGGGTGGGGGAGGGGGCGAAAATTTTGGGAGCCTTGAAAATGTGTGGAAGTCGAGAACATTATCTCGGAAAGCAAAAATGGGTATGTTTGAGGGAATAGTGGTTCCAACAATGCTGTATGGTTGCGAGGCGTGGGCTATGGATAGAGATGTGCGCAGGAGGATGGATGTGCTGGAAATGAGATGTTTGAGGACAATGTGTGGTGTGAGGTGGTTTGATCGAGTAAGTAACGTAAGGGTAAGAGAGATGTGTGGAAATAAAAAGAGCGTGGTTGAGAGAGCAGAAGAGGGTGTTTTGAAATGGTTTGGGCACATGGAGAGAATGAGTGAGGAGAGATTGACCAAGAGGATATATGTGTCGGAGGTGGAGGGAACGAGGAGAAGAGGGAGACCAAATTGGAGGTGGAAAGATGGAGTGAAAAAGATTTTGTGTGATCGGGGCCTGAACATGCAGGAGGGTGAAAGGAGGGCAAGAAATAGAGTGAATTGGAGTCATGTGGTATACAGGGGTTGACGTGCTGTCAGTGGATTGAAGCAAGGCATGTGAAGCGTCTGGGGTAAACCATGGAAAGCTGTGTAGGTATGTATATTTGCGTGTGTGGACGTGTGTATGTACATGTGTATGGGGGGGGGGGGGGTTGGGCCATTTCTTTCGTCTGTTTCCTTGCGCTACCTCGCAAACGCGGGAGACAGCGACAAAGTATAAAAAAAAAAAAAAAAAAATATATATATATATATATATATATATATATATATATATATATATATATATATATATATATATATATATTAGCAGGGAATCACAACCAGCATAGATAACATCTTGAGAAAACAGGAAACATTAACTCAAGCAATACATTCTACTCGTCGGATCTTTGCCAGTGGAGTGACGTCAATGCAGGTTGTGACAGTTCGCTATGTTTGCTTGAACGAAAAAGAAAGAAAATAAAAAGAAAAGGGCCAGCCAAGTGGCTGCGCGCGTGCAGGCAAGAAATTTTCAAAGGAATTTGCCGATTTTTCATGACACGAATCTCTGTGTGCCCACATTTCCGGCCCAGACATGCTAACTGACCGACTGCATGTACGTACAAACCAGTCCAGTCTATGGAGTGTCCTAAGCCACCATATGTGAGCGCTAAGTTTGGGTTGTGTGACTGCTATATTCTAGGTACAGAACCACAAGCTAAATGTGAACTATAAGCTATGTGAATGCTATATTCTATGTATATGAACACACGTTGAAAAATATGTGCTGTGTGAATGCTATGTACTAAGTATACAACCAAATATTCAATGTTAACTTTGTGCTATGTGAATGCTATATACTAAGTATATATATGCCACACGTAAATCCTAGCCAGGCACGGCACTAGCCAAATCTGTAAACAAAATGATAACTTCTAGCCACATGCGCGAACGCTTGTAGCCCATGATATACAGGACCCATCCCGTACGGAAATCTGCTTAGTTCTTCATATTTATCAACCAAATCACCAACGTACCATCCAAACGTAATACTAAAAAAAGTTATACTGGCAACCGTACGTTCTGGTCAAGCGCGTATACAACCCAACCAACCTTACACAACTACACTACCAACCAAACCAAACCACACTAGTGTCCTATATATACAGCTCATCTGGAGGGTTAACGACCTATTTTCAACCCATCTGAATCGCCAACTAACCCTTTACACCAACCTATCTTGCGTACTAAGTACAAAATAATCGTCCATAACCACAAAACGGTCGTAATAGATAAAATTTAACAACCTAACAGATTCATCCGATACCCCTGACAAGCAACTGCAAGTCCGACTTGATAAGACATTCGTATTAACCAACTAGGCGATGTAATGATTTAACACACACACACACACACCTCACTAGTCCTGGTCACTGATTGGAGCAGCCTACCATTTCGAGCTGAACAGTAGACTAAACCTGTCGTGGCGGGTAAGCCACTGCAGTCAGTATTTTCTATTTATTTATACTATTTCTAATTCTTTTGTGGTCGAGCAAACCCCGCAACCATTCCCTAATAATAGGCGTTCAGTCCCTGCACTTGGCTTGAAATATTTCCCAGTTAGCCAAGATCCGTGAACTAACATTCCATGAAAAGTGGTGGTTGACAACACTGAAATAACCGTTGACGAGAGATGGACCGGCTGAAATAGCAAGTATGTGCCATATTATCATTATCATCTTACACACGCTCGTTTTTTTGTCTCTCAGTTGATTTTTTTCCCCAATCATTCAAGGTGGCCACAGTTGGAATATGGTTTTGTCCGTGCCATGTTGACTACAAAGTACTGGAAAACTAACCAATTTCAATGGTAAGATGCTTTCGTGTATAACGTTGGGTGTGTTAAGGGAATCGGTTTTGGTTCCCATAACTCAACCAATGGAGAAGGAACTCCCATAATGCACAATAAGTAATTAGAATACAATGATGTGAAAATAAAAGAGAAGGCACTCGTGCTCTATCATGAAATACAACAAAATAATACTGAAAGACAATGTTTCCACCAGAATATCTGGCATTTTCGTCGTTAATGATGCCAAATGCCACCGGGTGTTGCATGTTGGGAGCTTCATCTTGTCACTGCTACTTGCGGTTCTTTTAGAGAATAAATCTAATCAAACAGGAGAGAGAGAGAGAGAGAGAGAGAGAGAGAGAGAGAGAGAGAGAGAGAGAGAGAGAGAGAGAGAGAGAGAATTGCAGTCTAATGTTTGGATATTACGAGACAAGATGAGATGCTTGCACAAAGCAAATAATCTGATGAAAATGACGCACTCTTGGCTTCTTTAAAGTTCCTCTAAAGGCACCGCTACCCTGGCAGTCAAGTGCACGCGTTCGAACTCTTTAATCTAACACTAATCTTAGGATTAAATGCCCACCGTCATACCGTTGTTTGAGGTGGCTGGTGGATTTATGGCCGAGTTACGGTCGCTGAGTCATTCACTTGGGGGCGTGACAGAAGCGGGGGTGACTGAAGTAAACAGGATCTACCTACAGCCGGAGGTATGAGCGGGGGTGGCACACGACGGGGTTCGAGGCCCTCTGGCCAACGCCTACTGTAAGCTACTGAAATACCGGAGGAGGAGGAGGAGGAGGAGTGAGTCACCCGCCGTCAGGAAACGAGAGGGTTGGACGTTACTCATCTCGGCTACCATAACCTAGGCATCAGAACCGCCTTAACCTTGACATCACACTAAGCACATCTATCTATCTATCTATCTATCTATATGTGTATGTGGGTGGGTTGGGCCATTCTTTCGTCTGTTTCCTTGCGCTACCTCGCTGACGCGAGAGACAGCGACAAAAAAGTATAATAAATGAATAGAATATACATACACACACACACACACACACACACATATATATATATATATATATATATATATATATATATATATATATATATATATATATATATATATATATGTGGGTGTGTGTGTGTGTGTGTGTGTGTGTGTGTGTGTGTGTGTGTAGTGTGCGTGTGTGTACGTGACGTGCCTGAGGACTGGCAGAATGCCTGTATAGTGCCATTATAAAAAGGCAAGGGGGAATAAAAGTGAATGCTAAAATCACGGACTCATAAGTCTGTTGGGCATACCAGTTAAGGTGTATGGGAGGGTGGCGAGTGAGAGGGAGGGGTGGTGGTGATGGCGGCACGCGCTGAGCATCTGACTAGGGAAGAGGGACGTAGCTGTAGGTGAGGGAAAAAGGACGTGCGAACCACGTGTTTGCTTTGGAGAATTTGTGAGGAATGCTCGGGGGAAAAGAGAAGTGTTTGTATGTTGCGTTTATGGATCAGGAGAATGCGTATGACAGTGTTGAAGGAAATGCCTGGAAGGTGTTTCGCAATGTGGTGTAGGAGGAAAGCTGTTAAAAACCGTAACGAGATTTTGCCGAGAGACTAAAGCAGGTGTGTAGGTTGGGGTGGGTCTGCGTCAAGACTGTGATGTCACCGGGGCTGTTTAATCTGTTCATGAACGGGGTAGTGACGGAGGCAAATGAGAGTATTGTGGTGAAGAGAGGGTTGTTAGGTTAGGGGTCAGGTGGGGGCCTGGGGAAGCGAGTTAATCTTTGCAGATGACACAACTCTGGTGGCAAACTCCAGAGAGAAAATCTAGTAGCTGGTGAAGGAGTTTAGAAGAGTGTGTGGCAGATGGAAGCTGAAAGCTCAAAATGAACAAGTGGAGGGTAATGAGTCAAAGCAGGTGGGTAAGACAAGATGGCTTGAGCATGAGTTTGAATGGGAAAGACCTCGATGACATGGAGCACTTTAGGTATCAATGAGTGGACATGAGAGCAGATGAAACCTTGAGGTGGTGGGGGGTGGGGGTAGAAGTGAGTCATAGGGTTGGAGAGGTGGCTGATCTGGGTACTTTGAGGACAGCGTGTTCCAGAATGAGGGTAAACATGGGTATGTTTGAAGGTATAGTAGTCTCGGCGTTGTCACACGAAAGCGAGCCGTGAGCCTTGAATACATATAAGAAAGGAAGAGCATGAACGGTTCGGAAATCAAATATGATGTCAGGCTGTTGACCGTGTGAGGAATACCAGTGCAAGAGAGAGAGGTGTGGTAGTGAGCCCAGCCTGAATGAGAGAGCTGATCTAGGTATCCTGGAACGGTCATGACACATGGAGAGGATGAGGAAAGAAAGACTGACTGAGAGGATCTAGGTGTCAGAAGTGATGGATGGGAGCAGGAGGAGAGGGAGAGACCAACACGAACTTGGAGGGTTAGAGTGATGGAAGCTTTAGGAAGTTCAAAGGTTTGCATACGAGAGAGTGAATTGAACTGGCGTGGTATATGGGGGGCGACAGGCTGTCAATGAGCTCAGGCTGAACCAGGGAAATAAAAGCAGTCTAGGTAAACCATGGATCAGTCTGAAGGGCTCGAGTGGGGCAGGCACGTACTGGTTTCAGTACATGACAACTGGAAAGCGGATTCATGTGAAAAGAAAAAAATAAATGAAGGCTTCCAGTTTCTGTTACTGGAGGGAGTGGTGGATGTGGAGGTGCCTTATACTTTAGGATTCTGTCTCTCTGACCAAAAAGACAAGGAAATCTAGATAACATTAGAGTTTTCCAGTAGATGAACATTTTCGTGGACTATCACATCAGTTCATCCATTATCAATCCTACCCATGGACACGACACCGTTAGACTCTGACCTCACCTGATGTACGCGACTAAGATGTGAAATGTAAAGAAAAACAAAAACGCATTCTTCGAATCTTACTTTCTTATAAGGGAAAAATTTTTCGTAGAATCTAAGGAAAGAAATCTGGAGCTTCTTAAGTCTCGCTAACCTCGTATAATGTCTTTATTAGATTAGCAATCGCAGCAGCTCCACTTATGGTCACACCTTATTGTCCACCTTTTTCCTCCTGCAACTTTAAGACGACCTTAAACCAAACCCTCAGATCATCTCACCAAACCTTGGGCGATGCCTCAGATATTTCTGGATATTCACTGATAAGATTCTGGATCGTCTTTCTCATAGCCTTTGAATATATATATATATATATATATATATATATATATATATATATATATATATATATATATATATATATATATATATATACTTTTTGACTGAGGACTTTGAGGATTATCTCGTCACAGACACAATAGGAACATTTTACATGAAGCTGTAGTGCTTTATAAATCATACAGTGTCCACAAAAACCCGTGTTCGCTTCCCCATACACTTTCAAAGACAATTTCACACCTACATGTTATTACTTTGTCATCTCGTCTTTAGTCTTGATTACCATCTGCAGACGTCCGGGCATAAGACTGAAAAGATTCCTGAAATATTCTAGGTCCATGTTTTGGTTCGACAGGGTCTTGATCTTCTGATCAGCGAGACACTGATGAGTTGTTTCAGGATCCAGCCGCCTGATCGTGCGATCTGGGCGCCCATCCCGTCTAGAAATCTCACATGTACCCACATTATCTTGCTTCCAGGCGATAACTTGGCTTTTCCTGTCCTTGAAGCACAGGTGGAAGAAATACGGCGCCCAAAAGTAAAACCCCCAAAATGAAGTGGCAGCCTGGAGGAATAAAGAAGATAGTTCTTTCACGACAGCCTGAGGCACATTGAGGTGGGTTGCTAGTGCCCACACCGTTAGAAACTCTACTCTCAGCGACCAAACGTACTATGATTTCATCCTGAGGGCGTCGTAATCTTGTACCCATCAAAGAAAAAAAAAATCAGCCGAGTATCAGTTATGACAATGTATGAAGTGCGGATAAGGCTTCTCGCGAAAGTTGTAACTCCGAAGTTTCCTAAGAAAACATTCAATCTTGTCCTGAAGTGCGGATAAGGGCTTTCGTGAATGTTGTAACTCCGAAGTTTACTAAGAAAACATTCAATCTTGTCCCGCTAAACACAGTTTCAAAACAGCAATGAACAGATCTCTCACAGAACTGCAGATTCTGGCTTGGAATCTCTATCTCCGTCTCTGGTATTTATATTCACCTATTTGTACTGGACGAGGAGGGGCGGAGTTCTACCCCGGCGGGAGGCACCTCGTCCCTTGAGAGGATGTGTTTACCACCTGATCAGGGATGACTCAAGACACAAACTCAGGCAACACGAACACCATAATTTCCTCTCTTTCTCAACATTTATATATCCCGTAACCTCCACCGCTGGTGTATAAATACGCTCACAACCTTGAGTGTGTCTCCCTTGACACTCACCGGTCTCTCTAAATATCCGGTTTTGTCAATTGAAGGTTCGTCGCCAGATACTAATGCATGACATATGCCCTTGTTTACAAGTCTTGCCCTAATAGCCCTACATTGGTGCAGGGGGGAAATTAAACACCAAATGTTCATTCAAGACCGCAAGTGATTCATTAATGGGAAATAAATCATAAGGTTTGTAATGACACGTTGGAAATAAAGTTTATAATGATGTTAATTACGAGGGAGGTTCATTCTGGCCTGAAAGCTTTACTGGGGGGTAAAATCTGACATGAAATGTTGATGAGGGGGACCAATGTGACATGTTGAGTCGGAGGGGTCCGGAGAGAAGGGTTGGGAGAGGTTGATAAGAATATAAATGAAATATATATATATATATATATATATATATATATATATATATATATATATATATATATATATATATATATATATATATATATATATTGGTGGGTCTGAGATAGAATGCTTTTGTCGACTCGTGGCTCAATGGTTAGCGTACTGGCGTACCACGCTGGAGGACTATGTTGGAACCTTCGATGCCCAAGGGTAAGACGCCGCCTCATAATTCCATTTATCCCATGCATGCCTCTCACCCTCCTGCATAGTCACGTCAAGATGACTCTAAGCCTCTCTCGTCCTACCTTTCCAACCCCTTTTCAGTTTTCCCCACCCACTTGCTTCCTCGACGCGTATATCCTTTTAGTCAACCTCTCCTCACTCATCCTCACCATTAGTTCAGATCATTTCAGTACAACTTGTTCAGCTCTCGCAATCATACCCGGCTTACTACCACGCCAGTGTCTTTTCTATTATTCCTTACACGTCCCACCTTCCTCACACCACATACGGTCCTCAAGCAATTCCAGTATATAAAGCCTCTCCCGCTCTATTTATAAGGAACCACTCTCTTTCCTCACTGCTCGATGCACTCCAAACCTTTGCCCTCTCATCCACCTTATGATTCACATCAGCCTCCATAGTCCCAAGTGTTACCATGTCCACTACTAAGTATCTTAAACCCAGGATCTCTCGAATCAAACCTAGAGTAACTTTCATCTTCCTCTTTTTGAACACTCTCCCATCTCAGCCACCAACTTCTGCAGTTCTCACTCCAGCCTGCTGCCTTCAGAACCGTATCATCCGCAAACAGCAAATGACTTACCTCCACTGACCGCCAGAATGCTGTAGACATGCCTCTCTTTTAAAGGCTTTTGTATTACCTCCCTCATAACCCCATCTATAATGAGGCCGAAGAGCTTTGGTGACACCACACCCCCTTCCTTCCTACTCGCAGACACGCCTTACTCTCTCGATAACCCACCACCAACACCACCCCCATTGCTTGTAGTAACTTTCCTTCCACACGAAATATTCGTAGTGCCGTCGTGCGGGGTCATCTGTCATACCACTCCTACGTTTTCTCAAGATCTGTAAATTCCCACATACATATCCCTCTTTTATCAAGTCTTGATTACACAAATTCGTCTAACTAAACACATGGTCCACAAATCCTCTAACATTCCTAAAGTCAATTTGTTTCTACCGAATTTGGTGCTCTGTGTATACAACCAATCCATCAGTCACCAGTCTTCCCATACAACTTACCAGGTACACTCAACAAACTTTTAACTCGTGCAGTTTGAGCATCCCCCTCGTCTTAATACAGTGGCACTATACATGTGTCCTGCCAATCCTCAGGCATTTCACGTAGGCCTATACGAACAATATAAGTCCTGGCTAACGACAGAAGAATATCCTTGATGAATATTTCGCTTCAGATCCTTGAGTGATATCATTTAGGACTTCTTCAGCAACAGGGAAAGTGTATGGTAATTTTCTATTTTCAATATCTATATGTAATATGAAAGTCTTTCTCCTTTTACCGCACTCATGTACGAATTTCAAATCTCTCCCACGACGTCGAAGGGACCCAGTGGCCTGTTGCTGTTTGAATTTCTTTATATTCCTTTTCCCGAGAAATTCAATTGCATTTCAACCCACTCCAACCGACCTGCCACATTCAATCTTACGCAAGGCTTTCAACACCTCCTTTCATCAAACCACTTGCCATGACTTTGTCGCTCCGGACACCCACCTCCACGTCCCCAAAACACCCACATCTGCCACTCTATTATGTAATACGTGCAACAGTCCTTCAGAATGCTTACTTCATCTCCTCTTTGCCTTTTCCTTGCCTGTTACCACATCTTTATCTGATCCCTTCTGTTGCTCTCCTCATAATATTCCCCTCCCTCTCAAATATTTTCTAGCTCTCCCTCTCGTTAGCCGATATTCTCTCACCCAACCATCATTTGCCCTCTTATTCAGGGCTCAATATATATATATATATATATATATATATATATATATATATATATATATATATATATATATATACACACGAGGGATTAGTCATCTGCAGCACGTCGTGGAAGGTAGCGAGGGGTCGACCCAACCCATAGCTTGGCAGGCAGCACACCGTCCACGCCCACTCACGACCTCTTATTTACCTCCTTATAGCTATCTCGTGCACTCTGCCTTCACATGAGACCCCCAAAAAGCTTCCACGAAAGCCGCCTGAGTCACGCCATAGCAAATGTTGGTCCCTTCCCGATGTCACCTCGGGACGGGGGTTTTATTATAGATCGATTTAGCAGAAAAACCCCACAAGAGAGCATTCCTCTCCCTCTCTCATTGTTGGATAAACTCTGGCATATATAGCCACAAGGTTGGTGTGGGTTGAGGCTGGTCGTGGTGGTGCTTCTTCGTAGAAGACTTTTCTTCCTCCCGAAGGATACGTGATACTGCTGGTGAGGGTCGAGAGGGTCTGCGCCGCCAGCGCGGCCCCCGCCCCTCCCTCTCCGTGGCTTTCTGCCCTGACGTCCTTCGTCGCGCCCCGTTCGTCTTGTTGCGTCGCATCCCTTCCCTCCCTCCCTCCCGGCAGGTGAGCTGCGATGGGGCACGCGCTCCACGAGGTCAGGATGCACATGTTGCATCATCCCTATAGTCTCTCTCTCTCTCTCTCTCTCTCTCTCTCTCTCTCTCTCTCTCTACCTCGTACCTCCTCACTGCACTTATCCTCCCCTATTCATTTAACAATCCTCACCTCTGTCTCCCCCATTTTATTCCCCCCTCTCTCTCCTCCCTACTAAGTTGCAAATGCTTTTTCTGTTCATTTCTCACCACTGTCCTCCCTTATGTTACTCGTATATATTTTTTTTTTCATTTTCTTGTCTATTTCTCCTGTCCTTTTCGCACCTGCTTTACTCCCTTAGAATTTCCTCTCACCCTCTCACTGCTATTGAATCCCCTCTTTATAACTCACTCACAGATGACATCGTATGTAAACCGTGTCTTTATGCAGTTACACCACAGAATCAAGCACGTAAACCAGCAGGAAATGCACTGAAGATAAATGGGCCTTACGTCACGGAACCAGAGATACGTTCAAAGAGAATGGAATTAAGAAACGGGCTAATGGGTGGAGAGGTTTCAAAAAATGGGGGATATTGGTGGGTGTTGGAGAAAAGGTTATACTCCACTCTCACATCCTCAGTGTCACCTGCTCAGTGAGACTGACGGAGGAGGGATTTAGCAATCTAAACACGACGGTACGACCCCTGAGCACGACGGTACGACCCTTGAATACAATGTGGCTACTCTTGCACGACGGTATGACCCTTGAATACAATGGGGCTACTCTTGCACGACGGCACGACCATTGAATACAATGGGGCTACTCTTGCACGACGGTACGACCCTTAAATACAATCGTGCGACTCTTGCACGACGGTGCGACCCCTGCTGAGCACGACGGTACGACCCTTAAATACAATCGTGCGACTCTTGCACGACGGTACGACCCCTGCTGAGCACGACGGTACGACCCTTAAATACAATCGTGCGACTCTTGCACGACGGTACGACCCCTGCTGAGCACGATGATACGACCCTTAAATACAATCGTGCGACTCTTGCACGACGTTGCGACCCCTGCTGAGCACGACGGTACGACCCTTAAATACAATCGTGCGACTCTTGCACGACGGTGCGACCCCTGCTGAGCACGACGGTACGACCCTTAAATACAATCGTGCGACTCTTGCACGACGGTACGACCCCTGCTGAGCACGACGGTACGACCCTTGAACACGAATGTTTATGGTGTCCCAATCTTCTCTTCTTGGCTGTAGGCTGGAGACTGCTGCAGATAGACATCTTCGCGCCTGATAAAGTTTACGAACGCAATTACGAGTCAGAACGAAGGTTTATACACAAGTGTTTCTGATGAATAGGGCTTAGGCCAATACATCACAACAAAATCCAGAATTCAGCTACGATACAGAGAAACGATTCTTCCCGACTCACAATTACGTAGTTTGTGTTTCAACAGCAGGACCCTTGTGCACGATGGAACGACCCTTGAATGCGACGCTTCGAGCCTTGAGCACGACACTGCGACCCTTGAGTATGATGGAGAGAATGATCCTTCCGGGTCAGGTTAAAGGGTCTGGTTAGCCATTATACCCAAGGGACTTCGTGTCGTGCTCAAGAGGACATGGATATGACCAGATTTTTTTTGTTAGGAACCACAGATCTTACGTAGGTGAAACCATCAAGACACATCTTTGAAAATAAACTACTATTGAAGACAGAAAATGAACCACTGAATCTTTTACGAGACTGAATCTACAATGAGCCACTGAATCAACGAGACTTAAATCTACAATGAACCACTGAATCTTTCACAAGACTAAATCTACAATAAACCACTGAATCAACGAGACTAAATCTACAATGAACCACTGAATCTTTCACGAGGCTAAATCTACAATGAACCACTGAATCAACGAGACTAAATCTACAATGAACCACTGAATCAACGAGACTATCCATACAATGAACCACTGAATCTTTCACGCCACTTCTGAAGGTAAACCACTCAAACTTTGTACTCATTAAGACCACAACTTCTGAAGGCAGACTAAGTGAGAGAATATATCACTCATCTTCAAATTGAGACACAGTAAGCCAACGCTCCGCTCGCATGATCAGATGTCCCGCTCCTGAAAATGGTACGACATCTACAAATCGTGTGATGTCTATCTATACACCTTACCTCCTAATTCTGGTGTGGGGTTCATGATTACAGATCTATTTATATGTATATACGTATCTCAAGCGTTTGGACCAGCTGGGAGGGAACCTTGGGAAATCTCACATGCAGCGAAGCACGAAGGAAAGAAGCCGTACACACCTGTAAGGTGAAGAGAGAGAGAGAGAAAAAAAAAGAAAGGTTAGATCAAAGGTTTATAAAGGAGTGGCGTCTTTACGTGCTCTCTCTCTCTCTCTCTCTCTCTCTCTCTCTCTCTCTCTCTCTCTCTAATGCACAGCCGTGAACAATCATGTATATGTTTACCAGGCGTGTACACTCGTCTCTCTCTCTCTCTCTCTCTCTCTCTCTCTCTCTCTCTCTCTCTCTCTCTCTCTCTCTCTCTTTCTCTCTCTGTACGTGGGTGACTATATTGTTTCACCGTTGCTTTCATATGTAATGCAATGTATTACGAGCCGCTAGGCTCGTCCCCTCAATCCGTACAGAAACCTTGGTAAGAAATGACAGTCAAAATTGCTTCTATGAAAACGAGAGGTTAATGAAAGATATATTGCATACGTTCAAATGAATCTATGAAGCGACATGGTTAACAAATCTGAATTCATAAGTATTTCAACTCTCGTATAATGACAAGAGAAAGAAAAAAAAAGGACCCGACTGTCTGGGCACAGATGAATGAACTGTCCAAGTGTATGAAAGAATTACCCTGAGTTATCAGTGCATTCATTCATTTTTTTTTCGTTTATTTTACTTTTGAACGAATTGTCGTCCATATGAAGCGCCAGTGAATGCTCCCATCGCATGGACGTCCCGTTCTCACGCATGAATGAAACGTTCTGACGCATGAATGAGACTTCTTCTCATATGACGGAGGCGTCATGACGCAAGGCGGGCCTTGGCACGTTGCTCGGGAGGGCGCGTCTCACTCCGTCCCCACGACAAACCGACGTGACGTGGGCGATGTGTGATGTCAGGTGAGCGTACCCCCCCCCCCCCCCCCCCCCCCCCCACACACACACACACACACACACACACACACCCCGGCTACCTGTGTTGACTATTTCTTACATGCATGGGGAAGAGAGATGAAACAGCACAATATATATATATATATATATATATATATATATATATATATATATATATATATATATATATATATATATATATATATTGGAAAAGATCACAAGTAAGCGCATGATCAACTAAATTCCTTTCTTATCCACAGGGAAATGAAACACGATAAGTACCCTTGTGCACTTTCGTGCAATGATCATATAGTAAGCAGTTGTTTACTAAATGGCGTCCTAGCTACGTCTCTTCATTGTATATCAATTGACTGTTACATTTCTTTCTTCTGTCTCTCCTCATGATGTGATCATTACACGAAAGTGCACTTGAGAACTTACCGTGTTTCATTTCCCCGTGGACTCATAGGAATATACTTGATCACGAGCTCAATTGTCATCTTTTCTAATATATATATATATATATATATATATATATAAAATCCCTGGGGATAGGGGAGAAATAATGCTACCCACGTATTCACTGCGTGTCGTAGAAGGCGACTAAAAGGGGTGGGAGCGGGGGCTGGAAATCCTCCCATCCTGTTTTACTTTTCTTAAAGAAGGAACAGAGAAGGGGCTCAAGTAAGGAGTTTTCTCTATTAGGCTCATTTATCTGTCCTTAGCGCTACCTTATTAACGCGGGAAATGGTGACTATGAAAAAAGAAATGCATATGAAGGCACTCATCATCTAAAGGTACTGGTTCCCACACCAATGTAGGACATTCCATCACCGGATCTGACAATCAGAGTTACTTCAAATCACCTCCTGTGAGGTATGTGCATACAAACAGATGCAAACACCAATAAACACTAGTTTACATTCCTCGGGGACAGATATACAAATAAACATGCATGCAAACATTTATAAACATAAGCTTACGAGCTTACATTCTTTCCGTGTAAATATAAACATCCATAAGCTTGCTTATACTTGTTATACTATCAGAAACGTACGTTCGTACACACACACACACACACACACACACACACACACACACACACAATCGTCAGCAAAGCCACAAACAACAACAAACCAAATGCATACTTAAAAATCTCAAAGAACCCTGAACACAGACCACCAACTTTACAAACGTTAAGACCCTGAAAGCTTCATGTATGCCTCACATGTAGTCGGTGTGTATATTTCTTTTATGCGGTGTAGTACACTGGCCCTTCCGCAGGGAAGTACAACTTTTCTACCCCAGATAGTAGAGTCGTTTTTAGAGCACCAAAGCTATCAAGCTGACCTAAGACACTGGTTAGTGTATACACTCGATACTCTCAGAGATACAAGGGATTCAATTTTTGTTTTCATCGTTACGCATCTTTTACGACATGACGAAAAGGATTCCCTCCAACGCTTCCGCTGCTCTGGAAAAACCATTACACCTTAAGGTAATACGTCTATTTGTGGCTGAAAGAAATGTATGTCGTCAGTTTTCAGTAAAGGTCAACAGAGAAGTGAAATGATATAATTCACCAGAGAATCTAAGTCAGGACAAGTTATGGTGGCATTATCTTAGTGTTATATCAACAATATATTTTTGTTACATGTGGATGTTAATATCTTCACTCCCAGCCTTCTGTTACCATAAGAGCGTTGACAGTACAGAGTAAAATATTCGTATACCAGGTAGCAAGCCAACCAACCAACCGTTGGCCGTGGACACGCCGGGTAGCACACTGTGGGAGGACAGCAGTTGCCAAGTCGTCTAATGGTATTTCTTTTTTCCCCATTGGCCTTATTTACACCAAAGATTCACGTGATGACCTGCTGTTTAATCTCACACTTCTCAGTACTCCTCGAAATTTAGAATTTCCGTAAATATTTTTTTTTTCTATTTCTCACTATTGTAGTTTCGTCGCTCTTCCCCTACGTGTGCTTATGTCCAAGCAAAACACTCATCCATGCCATGAGTTGCAAATGGTTATTTAATTCGCTTTCGTCTTCCTCGCCAGAGCAAGAAGCAAACTCTCCCAGTCATCCATTCAAGCTATGCTCGCTCTGGTCTCCCACAGCTCCTGAGGGTCCACAGTTGGTCAGCAACCGGAATATTTAGAGAGGATTCTTCCCACGCCAACATGCCTTTGATTGCATCCAAGACAAGGCGTATGTGCCATTCTTAAGGCATTTCACACTCGATTTCTCCTCCTGTTTCACATAATTCTAAAGAGACTTTTAGAATAGTGATATCAACATTGGGTGTGATCAGGAATGCAATTCATATACATGAAAATGATGGTGTCTTTTTTAAAATGAATATAATTTGCTACACTTATTAGACTCAGTCACATACGAGCTGGCAACTGTCAACATAACGAAGAAAACGAAATGAAATTCTCATGGGAGACTAATGATTAACGCATATAATAGGATTTCACACTAGAAATATTCCTATTATTCTCATTTACGCAAAAATTGGCTTTTTTCTATAGAAAGGTAAAATTTAAAAAAAATGTGGCCTTTTATTGAACGGGATTCTTAAATCTACGAATGAAAATTGTATCTTTAAAACTTGAAGATGGTTTTGTAAAAGTATCTGACTAGAAATGTTTGAAAAAATATATTGAATACCCCAACTTAAATAAGAAAATCAATTTCATCAGAAGAGTCCGGCGTTTTAAGGGAAGGCTGTTTCATTTTCTTTGGTTACGGATGTTGTTAAATATGAGTATATCTTTTTCTAACACTCTTGTGATCTTTGATTTATAAAGAGATGTTTCCCTGTCCAAGTGCCTCGTATGTTGTTTGCGTATGAAACATATCAACGGCCTGGGTTATCATCAAATACGTCCAGATCAACTTACGGCAAGACAATCACTCGAAAAATCTTTAACACTGACTTCAGGTCTTTGAAGTAATTCTATAGCAATGCAGTTTACATGAGGCTCTTTAAATACCTGAAGGCAAATTCTATATGTCATTTTTCTTGACTGATGACTGAAGAAAGACTTTCTCCTTATTAGGAGCTGCAAGGTATGGAGGGAGTTTACTGGAGGGCTGCTGGGAGTGGGGAGGTGAAAAACAGGTTGCAATATCGGAAGTTACATAGAAGAGTAACACACTTGGCCTTAACTGAGTCGCTCAGTCGTCATTCAGTCGTTTCTGAATACAAAAAGTAATTCAAATAGTTATCTAATATATAAACGACCAAAAGAAGGTTAAGCGAGGTGGTTGAACTCGTGTTAAGCTTGGTTAGGTGAGTAGTAAAGTAGTTAGAATGTCTACCCTTCAACTCACACACACACACACACACACACACACAGACACTAAAATTTATCCACTTCTTTTTCTCGATTTCATTTAATCCATCCACCGTTTGGCTGCACGAACCTGAGAGTGATTCTCCTGGTGTGGCCAGCCCCGGCCAGCTACTGGCTTGCTAAACTGGCCGGTTCTTGGCTACATGGATGGCCAAGCTCAAAGCCGATCCTTCCCCAAATTCCTGTTACTTGTTCAGTCTTGCTCCAACACACTCTGTGGGTGTTCTTAAACTTCGTGTCCTCAATTTTCAATTATTGGATGATACTGAAAATCTATATGATCTTTTTCCTCTTACAATACCAACTGAATACTACCACGAAAATCTACATAATCTTCATCCTCTTACAATACCAACTGAATACTACCACCTCCATATTTGTGGGATGGAGGCAATGATGTCTGAATTTATTTTTAAAGTGTTTCCTCAACCACGAATCGTTTTCTTTTCTTGTAAAATGAACATTGCTCTTTTCCTTTTTTTCTTACCCTTCCAATTATTCATTTCTTTCATTTGCTTTTCATCTTCAGTTACTCGCATTGGCGATTATACTCGAATGGAATCGTCTTACTAACATTGCCTGAAACGGATTCTGAAAGCCTGACTCACATGGGCTCTCTCTCTCTCTCTCTCTCTCTCTCTCTCTCTCTCTCTCTCTCTCTCTCTCTCTCTCTCTCTCTCAAAATATTCTGAGTAATGAGGCTCCAATACTTGGATTACTCTCCTGGGTGGGCGACAGAGGGAGGTTAATGTGCGTGTGTCTGTCTAACACAGTTTTTGATGTGTATTCCCCAAGTCTCCAAATATTTGGAAGGAATTCGAGTGAGAGGTCAATGTTCCTCGTTCGTATATATCAGCAGCCATGACTAACTGGGCGAGAGCAATAATAAACCTTCCCCTGGCGTCCGGTCTGGCCAGGGCTTGTTGCATCAACTCTCATGACGAGCCTGAGGAAGAAAAAGAGGAGGGGGAGGAGGACGAGTAGGAGGAGGAGGAGGAGGAGCAGATGTGTGGCATAGCAGGAAACACAAACATGAAAAAATGACATTAAGGCAGATTGAATATGGACGTGAGATTAGGCCAACTGTATTCGTTCTGCGTCATGGTTCATGATCCACTAGCTTGTGTTTGTCAGTGACAGACACTGAAGATAATACCCCCTCCCTTCCTTCCCTCGATTGGAAATCACCCCTGCCTTCCCTTACCCACCCACTCAACCCGATCCATGAACTCCACCTCTCTAAACTCCCCCGTTTCTCACCTACCAGCTCCCCATGCACTCCCCATCGTCCCTCCTTCCCTCCTGCCCTAGATTACCCATGACCTGCTTCAGGAGAGGGGCTCCATATTTCATCAACCTGCAACATGAGTATACAAGAGGAGCATCTCCCATGACCACGCCCACCTCCTCCTCCTCCTGCTGGCGGTGGTGGTGGTGGGTCTTCGTGGCTCGCCAAGGACGACCACCAACAGCAAGCAGGGTGCAAAAAGTGGTTCAAGGGAAACTGGAAGATGAGGAAGACTGTTCCAGGGAGAGGGAGGGAGTATGGAAGATGGAGGAGCCCTAAGAGGTGGAAGTGGTTAGAGAAGGTTGGTTAGAGCCATGTACATATTTCATCGACCAATCCCTAGTGGTGGATGAACAGCTGGGTTGACTGTGGACCGACTGCTGCAACCAGGATTCGAACCTATGCGCTCGGCCCTGGGCGGCTTGTGAGATATATTACTGGCTTGGCAAGTGACAGTGGTGGGCTGACAAGCTTAATGGGGTTTTAACATACCAGAGTCTCATACTGGTCCAACATGGAATCCTGTGGAGAGTATTTGGAAGTATCCGGAAAGGAAAGATAAGTTGATGGTCCACGAAGAGGTTATCTGTGACCTCAGGCTTAAACTGTGGTAGAAACAGGAGGATCAGATATGGTTAGACACTCCGTTGTGTATCATTTTTTATCTACTCGTACACAGGTAATGCACTTCAGTGAAAACGTGCGTGAAGGGTGGTATATGGCTTAAGGAATACGTGGAGGCAAATTCAAAGCGGACAGTGGTTACAATACATCGGCTTTGGAGGGTCCTCTTCCCAAGTGTTGGAGGGTGTTTGTTACAGTGGGTAACTTCCATTGAAGTTCAGGTCAGTAGGTGGTAAATTCACATAAGGTAAGTCAGGAGGGGAAAGTGTGTTACATCAGCTGGGGTCGCCAGGGGTAAGACGAGCAAGGTCAGCAGAGGGAAACATGAACTCGGATCAAGTTAGCAGGGGGTAATATTAGCTGAGGTACGTCATCAAGGGGTAATATCAGCTGAGGCAGGTCAACAGGGTGCAACATCAGCTGAGGTCAGGAGTGCGTTCCATCGGATGAGGAGGTCAGCTGGAGGTAACATCAACTAAGAAGGTCAGCAGGGGGGTAACATCAGCTGAGATCAGCAGGTTGTGACATCAGCTGAGATCAGCAGGTGGTGATATCAGATGAGATCGGCAGGTGGCAACATCAGCTGGGGTCAGGTCAGCAGGAAGTAACTTCAAGTGGAGAGGCAGGCAGTGTGGTGGAGACACGGGAACGCAAATGAGACACTGTTTTCGGAGACAGGAGAAAACAGATATACGAAAGACACAAGCGGAAGATAGGGACGATGAAGAGCGAGAGAGGAAAAAGCAAAAAGCAACGTAAGTGAACAAGTAAGAGGAGAGGGAGATCAGGGAGTAGTCTCGACGAAGAGGCGGAGTAGAAGGAATAAGACAGAGAGGGAATAACAAGAAGGAAGGAAGGAAGAAGTGAAATTCTAAACGGTAGGAAGGGAAGGGAAGGACCGGAAAGATAACTTCCGGAAGTGAGAGGAGCGGAAAGGGATAGCTGGGGGTAGACGAGGTGTTGTGAGTAGGGTGTGGGTGCAGGCGGTAGCCGGGTGAGGGAGGAGTAGGGTTGGAGGGAGGTAGGTAGGTATATAGCGTTGTGGGAGGCCCGCTTGATTACCGCTCGGTGGTGGAATGTAAACATGGCCCCTACCGGAAATAGCAACCCTCTCTCCCTCCCTCCCCAAGGTCCTGCTGCGCCACTATCAGCAGCAGCAGCAGCAGCTATACAACCTTCCGACCCTCGACTCAGTGCTGGTCAGGATACACCCCTAAGCAACGGAGGTCGATTACGGTTGGTTTATCCACGGCATTACCGAAGGCGACATCGAAGTCGAAGGACAGTATCCACCCCCCCCCCCGAGCGACAACGACATCACCAGCTCTCGAAGTCGGGTCCTGCCAGTGTCTGGGTCTGAACGAACGTCGGAATCTAGTAGTCAGCTTTGCCCCGAGGCTGATGATCAACTGTTGACACCTTGTGATGGACGCAGATCTCTCGGGAGAAACATTTATGGCACACAGTTTATGCATTCTGGGAATTTATTATGACCAGGTGTATACGCGAATATTTCCTTCTTCTTTCTTCGCTCGATGAATTTGAGGACAAGTGGATGGTGAGAAATTCTTCGGGCGCACAGAGGAGGAGGTGTGGGTAACGCAAGGGACACGGCTAGACGCGAGGAGGTTAACACTGCACTGAATGACTCAATCAGAAAGTAAGGCTTCACAGGCTTAACATTTGAGACCCTTGAGCACGACGGTGCGACCCTTGAGCACGACGGTATGACCCTTGAGCACGACGGTGCGACCCTTGAGCACGACGGTGCGACCCTTGAGCACGACGGTACGACCCTTGAGCACGACGGTGCGACCCTTGAGCATGACGGTATGACCCTTGAGCATGACGGTGCGACCCTTGAGCACGACGGTGCGACCCTTGAGCACGACGGTGCGACCCTTGAGCACGACGGTATGACCCTTGAGCACGACGGTATGACCCTTGAGCACGACGGTATGACCCTTGAGCACGACGGTGCGACCCTTGAGCACGACGGTACGACCCTTGAGCACGACGGTATGACCCTTGAGCACGACGGTGCGACCCTTGAGCACGACGGTGCGACCCTTGAGCACGACGGTACGACCCTTGAGCACGACGGTGCGACCCTTGAGCACGACGGTACGACCCTTGAGCACGACGGTACGACCCTTGAGCACGACGGTGCGACCCTTGAGCACGACGGTACGACCCTTGAGCACGACGGTGCGACCCTTGAGCACGACGGTACGACCCTTGAGCACGACGGTGCGACCCTTGAGCACGACGGTACGATCCTTGAGCACGACGGTGCGACCCTTGAGCACGACGGTGCGACCCTTGAGCACGACGGTGCGACCCATGAGCACGACGGTGCGACCCTTGAGCACGACGGTGCGACCCTTGAGCATGACGGTACGACCCTTGAGCACGACGGTACGACCCTTGAGCACGACGTTACGACCCTTGGGCTCGATGGTATGACCCTTGGGCACGACGGTGCGACCCTTGAGCATGACGGTGCGACCCTTGAGCATGACGGTGCGACCCTTGAGCACGACGGTGCGACCCTTGGGCATGACGGTGCGACCCTTGAACACGACGGTACGACCCTTGAGCACGACGGTGCGACCCTTGAGCATGACGGTGCGACCCTTGAGCACGACGGTGCGACCCTTGAGCACGACGGTGCGACCCTTGAGCATGACGGTGCGACCCTTGAGCAAGACGGTGCGACCCTTGAGCACGACGGTGCGACCCTTGAGCACGACGGTATGACCCTTGAGCACGACGGTACGACCCTTGAGCACGACGGTAAGAACGATCCTTGAACTAATTGGTACCACCTTCGGGAATTATACCCTGGCCTTTGCTCGGACCCTTTTTTTAAAGGCCATAACAAAGGTCAGGCCATCATACCATCGTGCTCAAGGGTCGTACCGTCGTGCTCAAGGGTCGTAACGTCGTGTTCAAGGGTCGTACCTTCGTGCTCACGGGTCGTACCTTCGTGCTCAAGGGTCATATAGTCGTGCTCAAGGGTCATACCGTCGTGCTCAAGGGTCGTACCGTCGTGCTCAAGGGTCATATCGTCGTGCTCAAGGGTCATATCGTCGTGCTCAAGGGTCATATCGTCGTGCTCAAGGGTCATAACGTCGTGCTCAAGGGTCGTACCGTCGTACTCAAGGGTCGTACCGTCGTGCTCAAGGGTCCCAGTGTATATCCTTCGCTTTAAGTTAGGTTCACTTCAAGTCATGGGTGGATGCCCACAGGCATAACACTCTTCCCTCACTGTTGTGACGTGACGACATAACACATAACTTCCCTCACTGTTGTGACGTGACGACATAACAAACTCCTCCAGTGCTGTGAGGTAATGACAGAGCGAAGACTTGAGGGGAAGCTCTTGGCACATGGCCATCGCTCATGTCTACCTCACACACCACACCACACACACTCTACATACGAAGTGCTTATGTTATCATGTGAGTGTGTGTGTGTGTCAATACAGAAAGTATATAAAGTGTTTATACATACTATATAAATTATGAGGGGATTTATACGCAGTATATAAACAATGTATCAACGGTACACTAAACATGACAGCTAGAGTGAATCACTTGTCGTCTTCACTATAAAGTAAGTGTAAGTTTACCAACTGGTACTTAAATCACTTACTGCTCGCGTATACAACACTCAACTCACTTTCGGCACTTGAATAATAACACGTGTAAACAATTTTCAAAAATGATTTACAGGCGCAAAATTGAATAAAAACGTATCAGCGACTTTACATTGGAAGTCACACGTAGAGAAAGTGTGAACATATGAACCCACGGATCACATATCCGACGGCAGATGAACTTTAGGATACGACAAGAAAAACCTTAAAAATGATGATCAGTACAACTCTTCTTTAAGGGATCTAAAGGATTCGTCGAGCTGGATTTAGTGACACGAAATCAAGCAGCTCAAATATGGAGGCATTATGTACGTACGTGGCAAAAAAGGTGGCCATCTAAAATGTATAAAATTCTGGTCATGCATGGGCGCCAGCCATGAAAAGATAGGGGAAGAAATATTAATCCAATGAACAGGGGCTGCTGTCTTATAAATGTATATATATATTCCGCCCACTCGTCTGCACGCCTCCGCGCCCACGCGTCCCAAAACGCCCACGGCGAGAGTCCCTTTCTCCTACCGTTGTTTTTGCTGCGGTGGACATCCTGTGTGGCGTGGGAGTGCGCGCGTGGGCGTCGGTCGGTCCCGCCGTGGCGGAGATAAGAAAAAGAATCACTGTGGTGGCTGCATCACCCAAATTCCTTCGTGGTGGGAGAGGCTCCGGATATCGGGTCAGGGCGCGTGTGGGGTGGGAGGAGGAGATAGGACTGAGGGGGAGGAGGGGAGCGAGGGAGTGAGGGAGGGAGGGAGAGAGGTAGTGTCGTCGAGGGATTCCAGGAACTGCCGTCGGAACCCCCTCTGCCGATAGGGGGAGGATGGGGCCGCGAGGAACGTCTGCATCTTCGTGTGTGGGAGGCGGTGGCACTCAGCAGGGGGTGTGAGCTAGACCGAGGTGAGTGTAGGGACTTGGGAATGCCACTATCGTCCTATTGTTATTCTTTCCTATCTTAATAATGTCCGGTCATCATCCCTGAGAGGTTTTGGAGAGTCAAGTGTAGCTGCCTTTGACATACATAAAGCTGTTGAAAGGGTGTGGCATGGGAAGGTGACAGGGTGTGGCTTCGGAAGGTGGGCCTTTCTGATACCTGCTGCTTCTCCTACGCGTCAGAGCTCTGGAGCGCTCTACCTTCGCATGTCCTTCCCAATAACTATGACCTGGCACATATAAAAGACGGGGTTTTTCACCTTCTCAAAAATTCGTAAATACTTTCCCTTGTCTTATCTTTTTCCGTTTCATAACTCCCTCGATATTTCAATTAACGCCTGGCCTTGATGTGGGACTATTGTTCGCGACTGGAGCCTTCAACATTGAAAAAAAGGTGCTCATAGGGGTACATGAGACGGCAGAGGGCGTGAGGGAAGGAAAAGACATGGAAGAGAGTGTGTTGAGAAAGCGTTGAAGGTAGAGGCTCACAGAGACCAGTACCGGTGTTAAGTATAGCGTAAGGGAAGGGAGGAAGTACGAGGCCAACACCAAAAGGCTGGGGAAGAGACTCCGGCGAGACGAGGAAGGCAACGGACGAGATAAATATCCAGCCATCAGGCCAAGCCAGATGACGCGGCCAGGAGATGAAAGGAATATTCTAAAGACCTATTGAATATCACTGATGCAGCGGAAACTGTCGCAGCTACAACGAAGTGTCTTGGGCGAAGACAGCGGCGGGCTGGCTGGCGTAAACAGGCGGAGGATGCTCGAGGAAGACCTGCGAGAGGGAATGAGATAAAGGAATCAGAAATATGATGAAAGGCTGAGGGATATACGGAGGGAGAGGCGAAGAACATAGCTATCCCTGGAATCTTCCTATACCATATATCACATGAGTCGGAAAGAGGTCAGTGGGCCAAAAGGATTGGGTTGGGAACTGCGACTCTGTCGGTGATGAGAGAAAAAAAAAAAAAGGAAGAAGAAATGATTGTGAAACTAGAGACTGCGTGGTGTGTGTAAACAGCTGGAGGCGAGGCATGTGGGACGGAGTGACGACTGTGAGGGACGAACGTGAGACGTGGTGGAGTTTGAGGGACTGTTGGGGGGTTAACGTCTCTGTAACGGAGCAGATTCCTATCAAGAGAATGAGAGGTGAGGAAGCAGGAGGCGAGGTGAGAGAGAGAGAGAGAGAGAGAGAGAGAGAGAGAGAGAGAGAGAGAGAGAGAGAGAGAGAGAGAGAGAGAGAGAGAGAGAGAGAGAGAGAGAGAGAGAGTTGAAGGTTTAGAGGGTATGAGGAGAAGATACGAGAGATGCAAGACTGAAGTTTGTTCGTGAGAACAAGTTACCTCATAAATGAGTGGGAAAACACGGGTACGTACGGGAGATTAGGATGACACGGTGCATACAAGCTGTGTGGCCTGGGAGGGCTCTAAGACTTTCATGTGGACGAAGCGGAAGGTTCGGATGTAGGTGTGGTGAGAGGTTTATAATAAATGAAGATGGACGAAGGAAATACCGACAAAATAGAGAAAGAAAGAAAAAAGAATGGGTCAAGACTGATAATTTCTTAGAAACACGGGGAAAACGAAGAAGTGTGTGGGGGTCTTCGAGTGGACAAGAGTAGAACGTAGAGTTACGAAGGTTAAGAAAAAAAAGGAGCAAAGATATATAGAGGATTAAGGGGAACGGAATAGAAATCTACTTGCCCACCGACCAAAGGCAGACGGCATAGCCAGAGCTCAATAGATAGACACAGATAGACATACAGACACACTAGGATATAGACGGATAAGGTCGCAAGAAAAGTGGAAGGGGTGGGATGGGTACCTAAGGGGTGGGACTGTATGAGATGGGTACCTGTCGCACCTTCTGCAAGAAATGAACACGTCCTCCCTCGCGCTACACTCCGACCCTTTTTTTCGTGGTGGAGACAGATCGCTCACGGGCGTAGCACAGGCGTCCAGCCCAAGTTATGATCGGGCTGTGTGTCTCGCACCCAACACTTCACTGTGGGTAAGAGGGTCAACCTCACACACGTGGATCAGTGTTGGAGAATAGCGGGGCATTTCATTCTTGTTTAGATGTTCATTTGATTGACTCCGAGTCAAACAGCTGCTGTCTGAATATTGTCTTTTACAGATCTTGTGTACACTATGTACATCGCCTGGTGTAGTGCGTTGTACACAGTGTATATCGTCTGGTGTGGTGGGTAGCGGTTTCTACCCCCCTTACCCCATCCGGCACTAACTATAGAGCCAGATGGGCTCGGCTTCGGTGCCTGCTGGGTCGGTGCCACGCTAATGAATGAGTGAACCTTGGCCCGGTGCCCAGCTGGAGACCCGTGCCGAACTTTGGACCAGTGCCAACCTCGCCAGCTCCCATTGTGGGATGATGTGTGTGTGTGTGTGTGTGTGTGTGTGTGTGTGTGTGTGTGTGTGTGTGTGTGTGTGCGTGTGTGTGTGTGTGTGTGTGTTTAATTTTCCGTACATCTCTGAATGTACACAATTTTGTGTGCGCATGAAGGTGTACGTGAATGTGGGTGTATATCAGTGTACACGAGTATATGTGTAACTGGTGTATTCATATGTGCCTTGTATGTATATTTGTACATGTATTAATCCAATTTTCTTTCGGACAAACTTATTTGGCACTCCTGCTCGTACGAAGGTGTATACACAAGTACGGAGGCGTGCGTGGTCGTATGAAGGTGTATACGCAAGTACGGAGGCGTGCGTGGTCGTATGAAGGTGTATACGCAAGTACGGAGGCGTGCGTGGTCGTATGTAGGTATTTGCGAGTGTATAAAGTCACACTCGCCTTTATAAAGGCGTACGTGCCCGCATGAAAGAGTGCGTGCCCGTGGGAAGGCGTACGTTCCCGTGGGAAGGCGTACGTGCCCGTGGGAAGGCGTGCGTACCCGTATGAAAGTGTACTACTACGTATGGAGGCGTATGAACCCGTATGGAAGCGTACTAGCCCACAAGAGAGGCGTGCGTACCCCGTGTGTCAGTACCGTGTGAAGCTTGACCCGACACCTGTGCCTGGCCGGCCGCCGCCCGCTGCTGCTCCCGGCCCACAAGCGCCGACCGCTCCATCTTGGGCCAGAGGTGAGTCAGGCAGCAGGAGGAGGAGGAGGAGGAGGAGAGGGAGGTGGGGGGATGGATGGTTCAGAGGTGGTTCTCATCTTGGCCGAGGCCCAGAGCAGCCCTCCCTCCCTCCTTGGCTCCCTCCCTCTCGGCCTGATCTGCCGGGAAACAACATCAACAATTTTCTCCGTACACTATACCTCATTCAGGCCTTGTTTGGTGCCCTGCCGGGTGGGGGGAGGGAAGGTTTTGGGAAGGGGGGGTTGTTTGGGGAGGAGGTTGTAGAAGGATCCTTTTTTAAGGAGGGGGAGGGAAATTTAGTGAGGGGGGTGGGGGGTTGAGAAAGAGGGGGAAGGGTTGGGAGAGAAAGATGGCATGGAGAGAGGAAGGTCATGAATGGGGTTGTACTGTGAGGGAAGGTGTTGTGAGGATGAAGGATGGGGTGACTGAGTGCATGAGAAAGCCAGGTAACAGAAGACCTGATGGTCTATGTTGAGATTATCTGAAGGAGAGAATAAAGGAAAAGGCAGAAGACCTGATGGTCTATGTTGAGATTATCTGAAGGAGAGAATAAAGGAAAAGGCAGAAGACCTGATGGTCTATGTTGAGATTATCTGAAGGAAAGAATAAGGGAAAAGGCAGAAGACCTGATGGTCTATGGCGAGATTATCTGAAGGAAAGAATAAAAGAAAAGGCAGAAGACCGGATGGTCTATGGCGAGATTATCTGAAGGAAAGAATAAAGGAAAAGGCAGAAGACCTGATGGTCTATGGCGAGATTATCTGAAGGAGAGAATAAGGGAAAAGGCAGAAGACCTGATGGTCTATGTTGAGATTATCTGAAGGAGAGAATAAGGAAAAGGGCAGAAGACCTGATGGTCTATGGCGAGATTATCTGAAGGAGAGAATAAGGAAAAAAGGCAGAAGACCGGATGGTCTATGGCGAGATTATCTGCAAAAGGACAGTATTCGTGATTTAGAAGAGTAAAAGGCTCGATTCCCGCCCACCACTCCACCCGACACATCAGCCGGCAGGAGAATACCTATGACGGAACACAGTGCAGGACAGAGGGTATGACTGACATGGAAACCTAATAACGAAGATTGAACTGCAAACACTTTCTGCTTTACCTCCAGCTGCTGGAGACTCTTTAGGGAGAGAGAGAGAGAGAGAGAGAGAGAGAGAGAGAGAGAGAGAGAGAGAGAGAGAGAGAGAGAGAGAGAGAGAGAGAGAGAGAGAGAGAGAGAAGAGAGAGAGAGGCGTGGTTATTACACTGTCATTCCTGAACAGACTTATTCAGTCCATTAATGTATTCGTCTAGTGTTCTAAGTCCATCGTCTTCTTTTTATCAATGTCTGATGGTAGTTTGTCACTATGTTCGATAACGCTACTGCTTCATTACGAATCCTTTGCCTACTTTAAGACCTTTATCAATATCCATTATCATAATAATACCGTATATTCATATTGTCGATTATATGAGGTTATATATGATCTCATATTAGTCATCTTAGTTTCCTCCACAAAGGGGAAACAATTTTAGATCTCTTTACTCTTCTTCATAAGACTTATTTCCAGGAGGCGAAATTAGTCAAGATGCTCTTCTTTGTGTTCGTTCTGGTGACCCGAAATGAAGAGCGTACTCTAAATGTGATTTGAATAGCGTGTTGTAAAGGGCTTTTCATTTTCATGTTTATATCCAGTTTTCCTTGTCTTAAGCCCCTAAGCTCTGCTTTGTGTATTTCCTGGCATTACTAACCACCATCCAGAGGTTCGTCTTTTACCTTTGTTAAAGACTTATCAAGAATCTTATCTTTATGGTCAATATTACTATCACCAAAACGATTGACGTCCCGGGTTCGATCCTGGCTGTTGGAGGTTTGTATGTTCTATGAAGGTGCGCGTTCATATGCACTTTATTCGCATTCATATACCTCCGCGTTGTACAGTCAGGTTCGGTAAAATGCTATCTGCTGACTATGTGCGCCTGTTGGGAAATAACCGGTGTAGACCCCGTTGCTCACCAATGTGAGACGAAGGGTATTCGAGTATTAAGTATTCGAATAGTTATTTCCTATTAGCCAGGCCCATAGCCTAGCGGTTAGCATTCCTGCCTCTTGTACAGGGGTTCCGGGTTCGATCCTGGTTGTTGGAGGTTTGTTTGATATATATATATATATATATATATATATATATATATATATATATATACACGAAGGAAATACATAGAAATTCAAAGAGCAATAGACCATCGGGTCCCTTCGAGGTGATAATGGAAGATATCAGAGACTCAGTGAGGTAATATGTGGAAGACATACATTACAAGATATGACCAAAGAACTCTATTCAACACGTTAAACACTTATCTAATCATCACGGAACACATGTTGACTGTCAATTATCAGGTCATATTTCCAATTTAACAATTTCATTCCCGATTATCGTTTCTAACATTTTTACCTCAAACGAAAATATAATCAATACGTTGACTAAATTCTAGAAATTCTTGTATCAAACTGATGACTGATGAAGTAGCCGGAAACATGGTCCGAAGTGAATGATGTGAGGCTGAGGAAGAGAGGGGTGGTGCTGGGATTACTGGGGGAGGTGATTTCACGGCAAAGACGAGAGGAGGGAGGGAGGGAAGAAGAGGAAAGGGAAACACACCAAGGGAAAAGGGAAGAGAAGAGGAGAGGGTTGAGATGGAGAGCCTGTGTGTACATGGGAGTACATGGGAAGGGCAGATAACAGGAGACCTCATGGTCCATAATGAGGTTATCTGTAGTAACGATCCTGAACAACAGTGGTAGTAACAGGATGGCAAAGCAGAAGGAGCTGTGTGATAACGGGGCTGACGTCAACAGACGAGTGTATGCCCGGAAGATATAGCACAAGTAGACTCCAGGTATATTATCTCCAGGGCAGGAGGATATAACCGACTGATACAGATATAACTAAACAGAGATATGCTCGAAATATTTCAAGTGTGTGTGTGTGTGTGTGTGTGTGTGTGTGTGTGTGTGTGTGTGTGTGTGTGTTGTCCATGACGAAGAAACAGATAAAAACTTCTCATAGTCACTGTAATTATAAACCACTGACAGTTCCCAAGTGCACTTTCGTGTAATAATCATCAGTTTATCTTACATTACATGTAACTCTACCATCCTTCCATGAACGTCGTTTTTCAAACATTTACGTCCAGAAGCAAAACATTCAACCACTCTTTTCGATCGTTCGACCACGCGTTGTTCCCAGGCACGAGTGCGACGCGTGACCCCAGGTATTTTCTACGCCCGCCTATCCAACTCCCCACCAGACTGTATGGCGCTCTCACTGTAAACTGTATACGCAAACTGTATATATACAGGTGCCTACATCTCCGGGCACGTGGGCGGGTATTTGTGTTGTGTATACAACAGCTTGCCCTTAATGTCCTCCAGAGGTCGCGTCTCAATTTCTCTCGTTTTTTGGTCTTTTTTCTTACACGTTGCTATCGCTTGTAGCTGGCGTGTCTTTGTTACTCCGTTCCACATAGCTTCTGTACATTTTGGCTTGTACTTAAGTGTATAATGCTAGCTTGTAGCCTATGTGCTAGCTTGTACTTAAGTACATAGTGCAATCTTGTAGCTTATGTGCCTAAGGGACTGTAGCTGGCCTAACTCGTGGCCTACACAAGCTTGTTCCAGTCCTTTTCCACAAGCCTTCTGGTCTCCCCTGATGGCTACTTGTATGTCTCGTAGCTTGTTGTTAAGACTTACTGCCGCTTGTTCACTGCTCCTCACCCAAAGCTGCTGGTTCTTGAATATGCTTGTACCTTACGTTACCTGTATCTCATATGTGGTAATTCCTCGAGCTTGTAGATTGTTCTTGTTCATCATGATTACACCCCTACCCCCCTTGCAGCTCTCAGGAAGCTGGCCACGTCCACCGGTCGGGACCACAGGTCGTAAAGTGTTGTAGTAGCGGAGGCTTGTCCACGTGCAGAGCCTGGAGGGCAGGTGAGCAGTAAGTGCTCAATGTCTTCGGTGATTATATATATATATATATATATATATATATATATATATATATATATATATATATATATATATATATATATATATATATATATATATATATATATTCTAGGGCTAATTTATATGAGTCCTGGCGTTACCCAGGAGCTTTCCAAAGTTTCCTGCAGCCCAAGGCTGCGCTACTTTCAGCACCAGGTAAATGTAGACTCTTTTGGGGTGAGTGATACAGCCCCGCCCGGCAAAGGTGACTTTTCACTCGCGCTGTTGTAACTTCTTTTGTGACTTCTAACACCTCCTCTCTCTCTCTCTCTCTCTCTCTCTCTCTCTCTCTCTCTCTCTCTCTCTCTCTCTCTCTCACTCAAAAATTCTTGGCGATTCAACACACGAAATTCTTACCATGACAACAAGGATAATCCTGCTGACGAACTCATTGAAAATATTCAATATCTACTTTCTTTTCTTTTCTTTTTTTTTTCCCCCTAACAACTGGAATTCTGAAAGCCACAATAATCAGACACCTGCGAAATTCATACATAGAAAGGATCTCCTCGAAAAAAGGAAAATGGTACGAGCCACAATGTCCTTGTCGTCACCCCAACCCTATATAATACCCTCTCTGGCTGGCCTAAGCCCGTCGACGACCACCCCTTCCTCCAGCACGACAGCACTTCGGAGCTGACCAAGTCACTGCCCACAACACTGCTGTGGTCACCGCATCTCTGAGTGGTGCCCTAATGTAGCACTACTGGATGAGAGAAGAGAAATTAGTGACGCAATCAAGGCTTTCTTTTTTCTTTATTTCTCTTTATTTTCAGCAGTTCAATAATTAGTCAGTTATTTGTTTCTATTTACCATGTAACTACCACTGTGGCCTTTACTGGGTTTTTATTTCTTATTTCTTTTTTACTCTTCTCGTTCTTTCTCCTCTTCTATTAGCACTTCCCATCCCTCCTCCTCCTCCTCCTCTACTAGCAATTGCTCCTCCTCCTCCTCCTCCTCCTCCTCCTCCTCCTCCTCCTCCTCTCCTTCTTCTTCCTCGTCCTCCTCCTCTTCGCTGCCTTGATGAAAAAGTCATTCATGAACAATTTCTTGAAAGGTCACAAGAGATGGTGAACTAATGAAAGACATGTGTGTGTGTGTGTGTGTGTGTGTGTGTGTGTGTGTGTGTGTGTGTGTGTGTGTGTGTGCGTGGTCATCATTTGTGTTAAGAGGAGAGCGTTTTACGCTCGTTTTGCCTCGTCTCTTAACTTTGTGCACATGTATTATGTCTTTACTCTTATGGACAGTATGTATACACACACACACACACACACACACACACACACACACACACACACACACACACACTAGCCTACATCAGGTAACCACTTATCGACCAGCCTCGAGGGGAGGATGAACACCTGGGTTAGGAGTAAGCCGACAGCCACACCAAGAATCGAACCCATGTAGGTGTGAGAAGTGAGTGAAAGAACCTATCGGTCTGGGGTAGGGAAAGGCTGTAGAGGAAATAATATTTCATATTCCATACTTGTTTGCCGATTTCCGCCTTACCAACGTAGCGTTAGGATCAGATGAAACAAATGCTTCGCCTAAACACATCCAGTTTCTACCTGTCGTGCGTAACTAAAGCCTACCGTCCACAGTCATGCCCTAAGGAATACTTCGCAGTTTACCTTGACAGCATTTCATATCCTAGTTCAGCTTGCAGACGGCCCGTCGCCTCCCATATACCATATAGATCCAATTCATTCTATCCAACGGACGCCTCTCGACCTCCTACCTTTATCCGTTGCTCCATCCACTTCTGACACTTAGATTCTCTGTGACACTTATTTTTGCTCACCCTTTACTGCAACGTCCCGAATCGTTTCACTACACCCTGATTCAGCTGTCTGAATCAGACTGCCTTCAATACTACATCTTTCCCTAAAATAGTATTTTCTTACGCGATCGTCCTGCTACACACACTGTCCTCAGCCATTTTACTTCCAACACGTCCAACCTCTCACTTTCATATGTACTCAAGGCTCGAAGACCTGCAGGTGTACAATACCCTCGAGACTACCACACCGCCCAGCATCCCTACCTGCTTTCATTCTACAAGACGCTAACGTTTCTTAATGCATCCAGAACCACAGCACCGTCTAGTCTGCGACTCACTTCGGTCTCTGTGGTTCTATTTGTTGCTACGTTCACTCCTCTCTGTGGTTCTATTTGTTGCTACGTTCACTCCTCTCTGTGGTTCTATCTGTTGCTACGTTCACTCCTCTCTGTGGTTCTATTTGTTGCTACGTTCACTCCTCTCTGTGGTTCTATTTGTTGCTACGTTCACTCCTCTCTGTGGTTCTATCTGTTGCTACGTTCACTCCTCTCTGTGGTTCTATTTGTTGCTACGTTCACTCCTCTCTGTGGTTCTATTTGTTGCTACGTTCACTCCTCTCTGTGGTTCTATTTGTTGCTACGTTCACTCCTCTCTGTGGTTCTATTTGTTGCTACGTTCACTCCTCTCTGTGGTTCTATTTGTTGCTACGTTCACTCCCTGGTACCTAAAGCACCCTACTTCGTCCAGGTCTTCGCCCTTTAAACTTGCATCCATACCGCCCTATCTCACTACCTTCCTGCACATAATTCCATTACTCTTGTGAAGATTTATTCTAAACTTTCTTCTTTTATAAACTCTTCTACAGCCTCTGTCATCAGCTTCTGGAATTTCTCGCCGGAGTCTGCCACAAGAGCTGTGTCATTTGCAAATATCAACTAATTTAACCTCTCTGCATACCCCATTTCCCTCCACCCTGACAATACTGCAGATCCTCACACCAACACCTTGCTCTAAGAGCCTTGCATTTACCTCCCTCGCCATTCCGTCCATGAACAGATCAAACAGCCATGGTGACCGCTTTACCGAGAACTATTCATCCTCTTCCCTTCCCATTCTTCCACATGCCTTACCGCCCTACTATAATCTCTTCACTGCATTTAGTAACTTTTCGTCTACTCATACATCCGCATCAACTTCCATGAGGCATCATTGAGAAAATCCAGCCACATGCTTTCCCTAGATCCATAAATGTCATTCAAGTCACTCTCTTTCTCTAAGTATTTCTCACAAGCATTCTTCATAGCAAACATCTGACCAACACACCCACTACCGCTACTGAAACCACACTGCCTATCCCCAGTCAGCGCTTGTGAATGTTACCATCCTCTTAATCAGCACTCACCTCTACACCTTTAAAGGTATACTTAATAAACTTATACCTCTGTAATGGACACTGGTCTGTTGTTCTTTGAATTCCCTAGGGTTCCTCTGCAAATCAAACATTCATTTATTTTTTTTGTCTTTTTAGAAAATTAAAAAGGGACTACACATGCATCCCACCAGTCTTCAAGCACTTCATCCTGGGTCATATATACGTAGAACAGACTGAGTAACCAATCAACACTCTCTTCCTTGACAGACTTAACTGTAATCCCATCCACTCCTAACAATTTGCCACATCTCAACTAGCGCAAGGCTTTCATTACCTCATCCCCTTTCACCATACCATTTGCCGTGACTCTCTCACACCAATATGCTACCTCGTCCGAAACACACTACATCCGACTTTCATCTAATACATCTGGCAGTCGTCCAATCTTTTGCTCTCCTTACATCACTCACCTCCTTCCAAAGCACTCTCTTATTCTCTCCGAAGTTCATCCTTACCTTTCACGTAACACTCACCTCATTTATCCTCTTTTTTTCCAACTCCCATACTTTTCTGTTGACCTCCTGCTGCTTCCTCTTGTACTCCTCTCAATCACTCGCATTCCTCTGTTGGCAGTCTAAGCGCCCATTCCCTTTTACGGGCGAGTTAACTTCTTCATGCCACCATTCACTACCCTTTCTTATATGTTATCATTAATGTTATTACTATTATCATCATTATTATTATTATCATTATCATTACTGTTGTTGTTGTTTATATCATCACTATCAATGAATGGCAACTTGTTACAAAGACCATATTATAAGACCTGGAGACAATGACAGTGATATCAGGAAAGCCATATATACCAAGCGGGTTACTCGTGCCACCTGAGACATCTATGCAAGACGAGTTTATATATATATATACATATATATATATATATATATATATATATATATATATATATATATATATATATATATATATATATATATATATATATATATATATATATATATATATATATCTTGCAGATTAACACTCTATCCACACACTGGCGATAACAGAATAATATTTACCTTCCTGCTCAGCATATAGCACCTCTTCCCCAACACGACTCTTACAGACCGCCACCCAACACTCCAGCCACCAGCTGGCTTATATCTTGGTCACCAGGTTAAGATAACAGGACGGGAGTGCACGTGCCTGGACAACAGGGTCAGATATGTTTGCTTGCCTTCGACCACCGAACCCCCTATTCGAAATCGCTGACCGCAGATTGGGTTCTGTCCACAATAGTACAAGGCTTCGAGGACGTGAGGTAAAAGATGTCTATCCCATCTTAAAATGTCGAGGATTTAAAGGATCCACTCTGGCCATGGCATCTAAGATCTGATCCTTTACGAAGAATTCCATCTTCCCTCTTGGACGGAGATGCAACAGCCGATGGTGTCGGCATAATCGAAAGCATTTCATTACGTGTACAGTACTGTCACGTCTGTTGCCTTCAGGGAATGATCTCTTCGACAGAGTTCTCTATGCTAGCGTTATCGTCCTCACCTTATCGAGGAGAGAATCGGAAGAGGGAGAATGGTGAGGCTTTCTACCTGCCCACATATGCTAGGGAGGAGCACAGGGTAGAGCAGCCTTGACTAGTGTGTACAGAGAGAGAGACCCCGGCACCTTCGAGACAAAACAATAACTGTGTATCGTAAAGTTTATCATCTTCCTGAGACTGAACTGCTCTCCAGTCGATACCCATCCACCCACCTGGCCTTCCCATACTGAGCTACTGCCTTGTCCCCCACACTCACCCACCCACCTGACCTCCTCCCCACTCCCTAGCCACACATCTGACCTCACACTCACACACACACACTGTGAACAACAACGCCCCTACACACCTCAGTGACCCAGCCCCATACATCTCCACACTCTCTACAACTGTCCTCTGTTCCTCCACTTTAGTCTCCTTCCCTGTCCAACCTCTCCCTTCCCACTTGACCGACACCATTCAAAAAAGTGGGTTGCACATGGGGGAGGGGGGGGGAGAAAAGAGTATTGGAGGGGGAGGTAGGTGTCTCCCGGGGGTAGGGGGGGGAAGGTGAGGGTAGGACCTTATTAGGTGGGGGGGGGAGGAGGTAGTCAAGTAATAACAAGGCGTCACAAATCTAATCAAGGACTTTATTGTCTCACGAAATGATGTCGATATTGATGTTGCTGACGTCTCTCATTCCATTGAGTCCCATCGATTTGGTGTGTGTGTGTATTTGTGTATGTGTGTGTGTGTGTGTGTGTGTCTGACCACCTCCTCTCTCGTGACCTGTCATACATCACTGACACTTGACCTGTGGACAGCGAATCCACTTAATAATTCAAGCCGACGAGGACCACAAGGTATATAGACCCGCGCTATTAGTAGTGTGGGAGGGTCTGTGAGTCTGTGGGAAAGTGTGTGGATGACAGGAGCTCTGGGAGGGTCTGTGGGAAAGTGTGTGGATGACAGGAGCTCTGGGAGGGTCTGTGGGGAAAGTGTGGGGATGACAGGAGCTCTGGGAGGGTCTGTGGGAAAGTGTGGGGATGACAGGAGCTCTGGGAGGGTCTGTGGGACAGGAGGAATATGCTGAACTAATATGTTCGTCTACGTGAAGGACATGCGATACAGAACTGCATTCTGTAATGTTATGGTATGATTTATATTACGTCTTTTTTTTCTTTTTTTCAATTCTAGCTGATATTTCGGAGATGTGAATATGTGGCTTAAGGCAATAAGCAGAATCTTCACACATGTATCATCGTGTAGTTTGGGGGATATGTGGCACAATCTACAGTGTAAAGTATGTGAAGCCATGTAAAGCGTAAAGTATGTGAAGCCATGTGAAGTTTAAAGTACGCGCTACAAGGCAAAGTTTAATGTATTTGGTATTGTGTACAGTTAAGAGTATGTCACATAGTGCTAGGTATCAAATATGTGACATCGTGCATATATTGAAGAGTGTGGTAAAAGGTGAAGTATATGGTACAATGTATACTTTCATGCACGTGTATATTCTAGAGCTTAAATCGTATGTGGTACAATGTATGTACTATCTACAGCATGTGGCATGCAGTAAATTTCAAAGTATGTACTATACCGTAGATTTTAAAGTATGTGGTATAATATACAGTGTGTGGTATAATATACAGTATGTGGTATAAGATACAGTATGTGGTATAAAATACAGTATGTGGTATAATATACAGTATGTGGTATAATATACAGTATGTGGTATAATATACAGTATGTGGTATAAGATACAGTATGTGGTATAAGATACAGTATGTGGTATAATATACAGTATGTGGTATAATATACAGTATGTGGTATAATATACAGTATGTGGCATGATATACAGTATGTGGTATGATATACAGTATGTGGTATAATATACAGTATGTGGTATGACATACAGTATGTGGTATGACATACAGTATGTGGTATGACATACAGTATGTGGTACAGTGTAGTATAGTTTCAAGAGACGTGACATGTAATGTTCCTTGGTGATAACGAAGTAATACAGATTACCAGGATTAATGTTAAGTCTTTATATCCACGTGAGCGCACCAGGAAGATCCTTGAAGACGACGACGTCAGTGTGATTAATACAGATCATCAGCTGATTAATGGGGTTATCACCTGTAACCAGACCCCTCTCGCGTCGGCCGCTCCTGATATGTACATCATCGCGGAAAAAATATACTTAACTTCTGATCAATCATGAGATTAATATGCAATTAGCTGAGGCGAAATAGGGAGGGAAAGAAGAACACATGTGTGTGAAAGTCTGTCAACTTAGAATAGCGTGATTAAATGAGTGAAGACGACTGTGGTGGGTATGTGTAGGTACAGCAGTCTCCTCTCTGTGGTTCGACACTAATCTATTCCTATATCATTTCACAGTTCAGGCAACTACTCAAGTGTCCTATGATGAAACACCTCCTGACGTGTGTTGTATATAAATGAGAATACATGCTACACGCAAACACACACACACACACACACATATATATATATATATATATATATATATATATATATATATATATATATATATATATATATATATATATAATATATTTTCCTACGAGTCCACGGGGAAAATGAAACACGATAAGTTCCCAAGTACACTTATCGTGTTTCATTTTCCCCGTGGACTCATAGGAATATCTTGATCACGCGCAAAATTGTGATCCTTTTCAACATATATAAATATATATATATATATATATATATATATATATATATATATATATATATATATATATTTTTTTTTTTTTTTTTTTTATACTTTGTCGCTGTCTCCCGCGTTTGCGAGGTAGCGCAAGGAAACAGACGAAAGAAATGGCCCAACCCCCCCCCCCCCCCATACACATGTACATACACACGTCCACACACGCAAATATACATACCTACACAGCTTTCCATGGTTTACCCCAGACGCTTCACATGCCTTGCTTCAATCCACTGACAGCACGTCAACCCCTGTATACCACATGACTCCAATTCACTCTATTTCTTGCCCTCCTTTCACCCTCCTGCATGTTCAGGCCCCGATCACTCAAAATCTTTTCACTCCATCTTTCCACCTCCAATTTGGTCTCCCTCTTCTCCTCGTTCCCTCCACCTCCAACACATATATCCTCTTGGTCAATCTCTCCTCACTCATTCTCTCCATGTGCCCAAACCATTTCAAAACACCCTCTTCTGCTCTCTCAACCACGCTCTTTTTATTTCCACACATCTCTCTTACCCTTACGTTACTTACTCGATCAAACCACCTCACACCACACATTGTCCTCAAACATCTCATTTCCAGCACATCCATCCTCCTGCGCACATCTCTATCCATAGCCCACGCCTCGCAACCATACAACATTGTTGGAACCACTATTCCCTCAAACATACCCATTTTTGCTTTCCGAGATAATGTTCTCGACTTCCACACATTTTTCAAGGCTCCCAAAATTTTCGCCCCCTCCCCCACCCTATGATCCACTTCCGCTTCCATGGTTCCATCCGCTGACAGATCCACTCCCAGATATCTAAAACACTTCACTTCCTCCAGTTTTTCTCCATTCAAACTCACCTCCCAATTGACTTGACCCTCACCCCTACTGTACCTAATAACCTTGCTCTTATTCACATTTACTCTCAACTTTCTTCTTCCACACACTTTACCAAACTCAGTCACCAGCTTCTGCAGTTTCTCACATGAATCAGCCACCAGCGCTGTATCATCAGCGAACAACAACTGACTCACTTCCCAAGCTCTCTCATCCCCCAACAGACTTCATACTTGCCCCTCTTTCCAGGACTCTTGCATTTACCTCCCTTACAACCCCATCCATAAACAAATTAAACAACCATGGAGACATCACACACCCCTGCCGCAAACCTACATTCACTGAGAACCAATCACTTTCCTCTCTTCCTACACGTACACATGCCTTACATCCTCGATAAAAACTTTTCACTGCTTCTAACAACTTGCCTCCCACACCATATATTCTTAATACCTTCCACAGAGCATCCCTATCAACTCTATCATATGCCTTCTCCAGATCCATAAATGCTACATACAAATCCATTTGCTTTTCTAAGTATTTCTCACATACATTCTTCAAAGCAAACACCTGATCCACACATCCTCTACCACTTCTGAAACCGCACTGCTCTTCCCCAATCTGATGCTCTGTACATGCCTTCACCCTCTCAATCAATACCCTCCCATATAATTTACCAGGAATACTCAACAAACTTATACCTCTGTAATTTGAGCACTCACTCTTATCCCCTTTGCCTTTGTACAATGGCACTATGCACGCATTCCGCCAATCCTCAGGCACCTCACCATGAGTCATACATACATTAAATAACCTTACCAACCAGTCAACAATACAGTCACCCCCTTTTTTAATAAATTCCACTGCAATACCATCCAAACCTGCTGCCTTGCCGGCTTTCATCTTCCGCAAAGCTTTTACTACCTCTTCTCTGTTTACCAAATCATTTTCCCTAACCCTCTCACTTTGCACACCACCTCGACCAAAACACCCTATATCTGCCACTCTGTCATCAGACACATTCAACAAACCTTCAAAATACTCATTCCATCTCCTTCTCACATCACCGCTACTTGTTATCACCTCCCCATTTACGCCCTTCACTGAAGTTCCCATTTGCTCCCTTGTCTTACGCACCCTATTTACCTCCTTCCAGAACATCTTTTTATTCTCCCTAAAATTTACTGATAGTCTCTCACCCCAACTCTCATTTGCCCTTTTTTTCACCTCTTGCACCTTTCTCTTGACCTCCTGTCTCTTTCTTTTATACTTCTCCCACTCAATTGCATTTTTTCCCTGCAAAAATCGTCCAAATGCCTCTCTCTTCTCTTTCACTAATACTCTTACTTCTTCATCCCACCACTCGCTACCCTTTCTAAACAGCCCACCTCCCACTCTTCTCATGCCACAAGCATCTTTTGCGCAATCCATCACTGATTCCCTAAATACATCCCATTCCTCCCCCACTCCCCTTACTTCCATTGTTCTCACCTTTTTCCATTCTGTACACAGTGTCTCCTGGTACTTCCCCACACAGGTCTCCTTCCCAAGCTCACTTACTCTCACCACCTTCTTGACCCCAACATTCACTCCTCTTTTCTGAAAACCCATACTAATCTTCACCTTAGCCTCCACAAGATAATGATCAGACATCCCTCCAGTTGCACCTCTCAGCACATTAACATCCAAAAGTCTCTCTTTCGCACGCCTGTCAATTAACACGTAATCCAATAACGCTCTCTGGCCATCTCTCCTACTTACATAAGTATACTTATGTATATCTCGCTTTTTAAACCAGGTATTCCCAATCATCAGTCCTTTTTCAGCACATAAATCTACAAGCTCTTCACCATTTCCATTTACAACACTGAACACCCCATGCATACCAATAATTCCCTCAACTGCCACATTACTCACCTTTGCATTCAAATCACCCATCACTATAACCCGGTCTCGTGCATCAAAACCGCTAACACACTCATTTAGCTGCTCCCAAAACACTTGCCTCTCATGATCTTATATATATATATATATATATATATATATATATATATATATATATATATATATATATATATATATATGTGTGTGTGTGTGTGTGTGTGTGTGAGTGGTGTGTGATTGTGGTGTGTGTGTGTGTGTGTGTGTGTGTGTGTGTGTGTGTGTGTGTGTGTGTGTGTGTGTGTGTGAGTGTGTGTGTGTGTGTGTGTGTGTGTGTGTGTGTGTGTGTGTGTGTGTGTGTGTGTGTGAGTGTGTGTGTGT
>NC_092239.1:14230819-14235819 GCF_036320965.1 Panulirus ornatus
TATTCATATCAAAGCAATTAATTGCCTACCCTTATTTCAACTGTACTGATGATCTTCATTATCACATTATCTTTTGGTAATCTCCAGCGTACTGTACACTCCAGTGGGATGGACTCCTCCTGCCGGTGTTTGGTGTATCATATCTCTCTTCCCGTTAAGTTCATGGCTGTCACCCTGCACACTGCATCTCTATCAGACGAGAGGAGATCGACTTCTGGTCTATTCCTGAAATCACTTCGCGTTCTGGAAACTCCTCTCTGTTGGATCTCCTCTGGGGGTAAGGGGGAGGAAGAGAGAGAGAGAGAGAGAGAGAGAGAGAGAGAGAGAGAGAGAGAGAGAGAGAGAGAGAGAGAGAGAGAGAGAGAGAGAAAAGCTGGAAGGTATCATATACTAGATATGAACAACAACGTACATTTTGATTTCACTCGTGTATCACAGACTAACGGAATTCATTTCACGCCAGTGTTTCTTTCGTTCACAAATAGAATCCTTTCCCTTGTGGCATTCAATGGTGATGTTGATGTAACAGACACTTTTTCAAAGTATTCGATACCATGACTTATGCTGGCATATCCTGTCCCTGCGGGCGACTGGTTACGGCCCTCGAGTATGAGGCGTACCGTTAGTGGTGAAAGACTCGTACCATCGTACTCAAGACTCGTACCATCGTCCTCAAGACTCGTACCATTGTACTCAAGACTCGTACCATCGTCCTCAAGACTCGTACCATTGTACTCAAGACTCGTACCATCGTACTCAAGACTCGTACCATTGTACTCAAGACTCGTACCATCGTACTCATGACTCGTACCATCGTACTCAAGACTCGTACCATCGTCCTCAAGACTCGTACCATTGTACTCAAGACTCGTACCATCGTACTCATGACTCGTACCATCGTACTCAAGACTCGTACCATCGTCCTCAAGACTCGTACCATCGTACTCAAGAGTTAACTAAATCACTATGAGATGACGAGCAACAGCAATCCAAGCCTCAGCTTTGCATAATTTCCGCTGGTAAAACACCATTGGGTGACCTACATGTAAATCCATCCACCTGGCCGTCAACAGTGTCGTAAAACATTTACGCAGTGGCTGACTGACGGTAGATCAAACGAGCATCACTTGTGTGCGAAGTCTTTAATCGTATCCGAGATGAGGTTTGAAATCAATGTTAGTTTCCAACTCAGAATGAAGAGAGGAATGTAGAGTTAGATACCATTCTACGTCTTGTTTCAGCCCTTTTCTGGATTTTAAGGAAATGTCTCGTTCTGGATTTTTGGGAAAATATCCGACCCGGATTTAGGGCATAAAGCCATCTGTTTTGGGTCCTCTGATGACGCCCCGTCTCGGATGGTTCTGGGGAAATACCCCGGGGTCCGTGTCCTAGGGAAATGCCCCGTCCCGGATGTGTAGGAAAAGCCCCCGTGCTCCCTTGTGGTAGATACGCCCCGTCTTAGATTTTTCGAGAAAATACGTAGACAGACGTAGAGCGAGATGCAACAGATGAGTAGATCGCAGCCATTTATCTAAGTCACAAAAAGGCTATTGATTTCCAAGAAGTTGTGGAAAAATGATCAGTCTCATTACAGCGAAGTAATGAGGCGATGAGCGAGTATGAGGGGAGGGGGGTCACCTCATATACACACACAGACACACACAGACACACAGACACACACACACACACACACACACACACACACACACACACTTGGTTGGACTATCAGCGAGGAATTCCTTGAAGCGTCGTTGTGTTTAGCTCTGGTAAACATTATGTGGGGAAGTGCGCGATGACCCACGTGTCCCACACATACTAAAGCCACCCCAACACCTTATCGCTTCTTACTGTTGATCAACACGTACGAGGTCTTGATACCTACCATTTTCTCCCCGAAATCCTTAGAGTACCCACCCCCTTGCCCTCAACCCACGCCAGAATCTCTCTCTCTCTCTCTCTCTCTCTCTCTCTCTCTCTCTCTCTCTCTCTCTCTCTCTCTCTCTCTCTCTCTCTCTCTCGTTAGACATGTGTCTGACTCATCTGATGAACATTACACGTTTGCCGATCGTCCTTTACCCCCTCTGTCGACGGTTCGGGCAAGTACACATCCCCTTGCGCACCTGACGTCACGCCTCCTTCGTACATCAATGATGTCACGTTCTTCCGCCACCAATCATGTAGACCGAACTTCTCCGGACTTTTTTTTCCTGCCTTAAGATTCCAGTCTGATATTCCATAAGCGTCAAGGGCTGTCCAGGATGTCCTTAATGTGAAGTCTCGTGATCTGAACGGTGAAGCCAGCTCACCCTCCATCTACCCCTTCCAGGAGGTGAAGTACCGCCTCTATACACCCCTTCCAGGAGGTGACGTACCGCCTATATACACCCTTCCAGGAGGTGACGTACCGCCTATATACACCCTTCCAGGAGGTGACGTACCGCCTATATACACCCTTCCAGGAGGTGACATACCGCGTCTATACACCCCTTCCAGGAGGTGACGTACCGCCTATATACACCCCTTCCAGGAGGTGACGTACCGCCTATATACACCCTTCCAGGAGGTGACGTACCGCCTATATACACCCTTCCAGGAGGTGACGTACCGCCTCTATATACCCCTTCCAGGAGGTGACGTACCGCCTCTATACACCCCTTCCAGGAGGTGACGTACCGCCTATATACACCCTTCCAGGAGGTGACGTACCGCCTATATACACCCCTTCCAGGAGGTGACGTACCGCCTATATACACCCTTCCCAGGAGGTGACGTACCGCCTATATACACCCTTCCAGGAGGTGACGTACCGCCTATATACACCCTTCCCAGGAGGTGACGTACCGCCTCTATACACCCCTTCCAGGAGGTGACGTACCGCCTATATACACCCCTTCCAGGAGGTGACGTACCGCCTCTATACACCCCTTCCAGGAGGTGACGTACCGCCTCTATACACCCCTTCCAGGAAGTGACGTACCGCCTCTATACACCCTTCCAGGAGGTGACGTACCGCGTATATATACCCCTTCCAGGAGAAGACTACCGCCTATATACACCCTTCCAGAAGGTGACGTACCGCGTCTATACACCCTTCCACATGATGTACCGCCTCTATACACCCTTCCAGGAGGTGACGTACCGCCTCTATACACCCCTTCCAGGAGGTGTCGTACCGCCTCTATACACCCTTCCAGGAGGTGACGTACCGCCTCTATATACCCTTCCAGGTGGTGACGTACCGCCTCTACACACCCCTTCCAGGAGATGACGTACCATCGCTGGTACGAATATATATTTTTCTTACTGTTCTCAAAAGATCCAGCACATCCTTCGCTCCCTGGGAAACATCCAAAAATGTTTAGAGATGTTTATGTGTACTTGTATTCCTATAACCAACGTGGTACATACATACATGCATACACACGTACATACCACACCACACTGGTGTAGAATCTCATTCTTACGTACAAACGCCATAGGGGTCGAAGTAACGTTTTCTTTTTCTCATGGTCGTGTGCAACATCGGGCGAAAGTGAGCTCTCGAATGATAGTCCTCAAAGGTCATTTCTTTCAGAGCCAGTTTTCCTCCACGCTTGTTATTGAGACGCTCCTAACGACAAACTGTTGGCTGGTCGACGGTTCCCGATGTGATGGAGGAGGGAGGGAAGGGGAAGGGCGTGGGGGGGGGGGGGGGGAAGAAGAGAGCAGCAGGGACTGTTCATATATGGATACGTAGATAGATGGATAGACAAACAAAGAGAGAGAGAGAGAGAGAGAGAGAGAGAGAGAGAGAGAGAGAGAGAGAGAGAGAGATAGAGAGAGAGAGAGAGAGAGAGAGAGAGAGAGAGAGAGAGAGAGAGAGAGAGAGAGAGAGAGGGGGGGGGGTAGGGAGAGAGACGGGGAGAGGGAGAGAGGGAGAGAGAGGGGAGAGAGAGAGAGAGAGAGAGAGAGAGAGAGAGAGAGAGAGAGAGAGAGAGAGAGAGAGAGAGAGAGAGAGAGAGAGAGAGAGAGAGAGGCAGCCCCCCCCCCCCCCCCCTGGGTCCGGGAACACACGCCCAAGACGTGTAAACTTCTTCCCTGACCTTCACATTATGTAAACTAGGCCGAAGGTGTTTTGCCTAGTTTACTTTCTCCCACATGGACGACAGTCACCTTCCCTGGACGGCCTGGTGCCTCTCCCTCCTTCCTCCTCACTATCCTGCCTGCCTCCGTCTGTATAGATCATGACTGTCGAATTATCTTGGCTGTCCTCCTGCAGACGAGATGGTCGTAGATCGTCAGGTCTTCCAATTTATCTTCCTCAGGTAGTGTTCTCCTCCTCCAGGCGATAACATCGCCACAGATCATCAAGGTCTCCTGTTATCTGGATTTTTTTTTCCACGCACACGTGTACTGTCCTTAAGCCCATAACCGCGCCATAGACCACCAAGTCTCCGCTTTACTCTACCCCACGTCCTGTCCTCCAGCAGATAAACGTCTTCATAGAACCACCGGCTCTTCTGGTATCTGTCTTTCCCATGTGTGCTCTGAGGCACTTGTCCTCCAGCAGATAATTTTGTCATAGGTCACGACGTCTTCTGTTATGTGTCACCAACGTCCTGATATCCACCAAGATTCATTTGTAAAAAAAGGAAGTGTGAGCACCAAGGCCAGAGGACAACTGCAAGATGTTAGAGAAAAGGGCGCCATTGTGTAAATACTGGGTACGATGAATACCTTGTTGTTCATATCAAACGGAAAAGTGATGAGAAAACAGAAGACTGTCTTTGGAAAGACGAAAGGTTTATGATGCTTGTGGGTTATATTCTTACGTCTCTTTCTCGTATCAACAAATGTTGTGAGCTAGGAAATGGGAATCGTTGTTGTGTACCGAGAGATGGGGGGGGGAAATATTGCCCATTTATTCATGAAGATTGCTTCAGTTCAGGATAGCTCGTCTTGGGGAACAGTGGTAAGGAGCTCCGGGTCAAGAGACAACGTGTAAAAGAATAATGAGTATC